>NC_142012.1:106001760-106029260 GCF_049901735.1 Notechis scutatus
CACACACACATTTTCTATAGGTTTTTTCCACATGCTTGTTATTAATTCTGCCTTTATTAATGTTATTAATTCTGCCTTTCATGAAATTATTAGACTCCTGATATGTAGATAAGAATGAAACCATACTGCCCTATTTCCAAAAATATTTGTACCATTAAAATAAGAACTCAAACACATCTACATTTTCAAAATTGTAGAAGTACTCTATTTTATATGCATTGTTCCTTTTTTTCAGAGGTGTGTGTGGCTATTTAAATATACAGTTTAGTGTTTTTGAGGGGATATAGGTGCATGTTAAATTTATATGTTCTTCAAGGAAATCATGGATGCTTTTCTGATTTGTCTCATTTTAAACTGAACATATATTTTCAAGAATAATAATGATCGTAATAGTAATAGCAGCCTTATCTATATCTGTATCTCTATCTCTGTATCTCTATCTATCTACCTATTGATTGATTGATTGATCGATCTATAGAGGGAGTATATTAGGTTAAGCTGAGAATTATTCAAAGAGGAACATGATATTCTGCTAAACCTGAAGTGCAGTGTTGTGTTTAAACATTGTTTATTAATATAACGACTAGAATGTTAATATTCTCTTTTCTGGAGTTCCCCATAGTCCATTAGACAAATTATTATCCCTGGGAAGTAAGTTGCCAAAGATTTTGTTTTCATGCAGAAGGAAGGAAAGTATTAGCACCTCAGCTTTATATTGTTCTCCAGGCAAAAATAATTACATAATGTAATTAACATATTACAGAATATGTGTTCAAGTGAAGCAGATAGGATAGTTTATTGCATAACTTGTGGAAAAAAGAAGAAAAGGTGAAAGAATGAATAAATTATATAGCACTTTATAGGCCTTTGTAGTATGAGGTATGTGGCTAGAGAAACAAGTTTCCCTCCTTTGGGGAATTAATTAGTAGGTATCAGTTAAAACAAATAATATTAAAAATAAGAAAAAATAAAAATCTTTTTTAACCTTAGATAGTTGGATAAGATTAAAACCTTAGATAAGGTTAAACATAAATATATAAATGGAAGTTTGTTTCAAATCCCGGATGGTAATTTTAAAAAGAGATTTCCCATGGAAAAGTAAGTAGAACAATATTAAGACTGAGCAACTCTGGCTGATAATTGCTCCTATCTGAAAGCAGGATGATGTAGAGAAATGCACTTTGAATAAATCACAGAACAACTAAGCATGGATGGAGGATATACATTTCCAGAGACATGCAGAAGATAATGAAAAACAACTCTTGTGTACTACTAACTAGGCACTTGCCTTCTTCCTTCCTTCCTTCTTTCCTTCCTTCCTTCCTTTCTTTGTTTTTTCTTTCTTTCACCAATATGTACAGCTACCTATCTCACAAACAAGCACCTTGGGACAGCATGCAACAGAACTAAAAAAACAGTTAATAAATACATTAAAAGTATAAAAAACAAGTTAAAACAAAGAGTAATAAATAAAAAGAATAATATGTTAAAAATAGTGGAGCCACCTCATTAGTTCTCCTGAGATCTCCAAGCCTGTTGGCATAACCAGATCTTGAGAAAATTCTGGAAACTCAACATGACCAGGTCAACCTGAATTTGAAGTGGGGAAAATTCCACACTGAGGTGCCACAGCAGAAAAGGCTGTGCAAAGGCCAGGAATTGCAAGTCTAATAACCTTGGATAGGAATCTACTAAGAAGGTTCATAATTAGAGTCTAGACAGGAAAACCAGAAAAAAAAATCCAAAGAAAGCAAACTACTTTTATACTGCTGTAAAGAAAAAGCAAGAACATGTCTGTATAATCACTAGAGAGATTTTACATTTATTTCCAAAGCTTGGCCTACTGTGGTCACTGTTTGCCTTTCTTATACAACCACATATTGGTTTGAAAACTCTGGGCTCCCTTATTTCCAGTTTGATCTATGACCAGAAGTCTAAACTGAGTGAGGAAACGGAATTTAAAACATGTGCAGAAAGTCAATAATATATGGATACGACATGAACAAAAAAACCCCCAAAATTATGGTTTGCATTTGAATGGTAACCATACTATCTTCTATTTCTCAAATAGAATGTAACCAGAATATATTCTTTGGTTTTTGCATTTTTCAAATTCTATGGATTTGTTTACAATAACAGAAACCTCACATACTGAAAATGCAGTTGTTAAAACTACATAGTTATACTTTCTCTTTAGCCAAAATTCCAAGAGACTTTAAAACTGCATATACTGAAGGAAATATGTTACAAAAATAACATCTAAATTTCCATGCATTTTCTAAACCAAAAAAATATTAGCAAGTAATCCAGTAATCCAATGTAGGCTTCGATAATCTTTAAAGTGTAGAAACCAGTGATGACTAATCTTTTCGGCACTGAGTGCCCAGAGCATCCCTCCAGTGCATGAGCACACATCCCCCCACATGCGTGCACGTCCCCCCTGCATATGCCCCCCTACACATGCACAGCAGAGACCCGAAGACCAGCTGGCCAGCGGGAGGTGCACATGCATGTGCTGCAGATCTGAGCTGGGGCAATGGGTCCCGTGCCCACAGAGAGGGCTCTGTGTGCCATCATGGGCATATAGATTCACCTATCAATAAACTAAAGGGAAAATTAGAAATAGAGAGTGAAGTAAGAATCAGGACTGAGATTCTCTATCAGTGTCAATGTTTATAGCTACATAATTCAGGATCTGCATTATCAGTTTTGATTCCTGTGGATTCCTAGGTTCTGGATATGTAGGATTTTCTTTGGAAGAAAATTTTGTTGGTCATCACAATATCATTCTTCCTGCATAAACATTTAAGAATATTGTAAATTTCAGTGTAATTGTAGCATGATAGCACAGTTTTTCAGCCAGACTTTTCCCCCTAAAAGTTATTTTATTTTATTTATTTATTTATTTTTGTCAATTGCTTACAAGATAATAGGTATAAGTGAAAACATAGTTATGAATACATGGATACATATAAGAAAAATAAAAAAAGTTGCAACCATAATTGTGTCTTCCATGGTAAAGTGTGTGTTTGAGAAAATCTAATGAATGTCTCCCTTGAAATGAGAGTCTTGGAAGTCAAATGAGGCAAAAATTTGTTTTAGGCTGCACAGGAGGCAATTCTGAGTGAGCACTTTATAATATCCTAATTCTAGATGGTTACTTTATTGCTAGATGCAGTTAATATCATTTCAGAGCAAAAAGACATTTTGAAAGAAAAAGATTTGATTTAAAAAGATTAAAAAGTATTCTGGGTGAAATATTGAAAAAAAAATTGTATCCCTTTAATCATATGATATGCCCTTTTAGACAAGAGTTTTCCAGCCCCATCTGGGAACTGCTGGAGTTGGAACCATAACTCTTTCCATGTGTCCTACGAGAGAGCACAGCTGTAACATGTTGAAACAGAAATTTTATTTAAAATCTCTTTGGATAAAATATATTTGTTCAGGTGATTTTGTGTTATAGGTTCACTTCACAGCTGATGTGAATGTTCTTTACATCATGTATTTGCCATATCCTCCTCCATGTCATAGTACATTCTGAGATTTCTCCTCTTTTTTTCTTTCTTTTTGTTTCTGGTTAAAGGAATTTGTAAAATCTTCCAGTTTTGACTTAGCTGTAACAACATATTGCATACAACATATGGTTGATTATTCACAGAGTGCTTATAATTCTATCCAGAGAAAATAGTAAAGAAAAAATATTGGAGATTGTGGCTTGCTTTTCATGTCTTGCTGGATTGCAGGTGACATTTCTTTGAGGAACACTTAAACCCCACATCATATTATGCAATTTGTCAGTATGTCAACAAACAAGGAAGAAATATTTGAACTACTGCATTTTTTTCAATGTTTTTGAATAGTTTAGTCCATTGAATCAATCAGCCATTGTTATAAGCACACCAAATAAGGCTATACAAGATGGCATTGTGGTGTAGTTACCAAAAGATGACATTCTTAAAAACCATATGTTCTTTGTCTATGGAGATTCTCAGTCATCCAGGTCAGGAGTGTGTCAATGGTGCTTTTTCAAGAGGCAACTGGACTTTTTTTTGTTTTTCCTTGAAGACATGAAGAACTGAAGAAACTTCTTGGGTGAGAAGCGAAACTTCTTCAAGGAAACACAAAGAAAGTCCAGTTGCCTCTAGAAAAAGTACCTTTGGGATTTATGTTCTTTGCTTTATATTTATTGATGAATTAATATTCTGGTACGTCTTCTAGGAAATAAATATCTGACAAAAATGTATTCTAAACTGAATGCTTACTCTTCTGAAAAAAAAATAGTGTTACATTGTAGTACTTTTGCCCTGAGCTCTTTAAAATGATGATTCCAGGATTTTAATGGAATGTAGATTTTTTTTTCTTTCTTTTTTTTTTTTAAAAAGCTAAACATGACCTTGGGGATTGAATATCCCTTTGACCCATATAAAAGGCAAGTTGCAGTGCCAACATATGGAAATTAATTTCTCCTTGAACATGTCTTGCAAAAGGGAAGGTTGGAATTACTGCACTGTGACAGTAACTACTTTCTTTCCTAGCTGCAATAAAATGATGGCATATAACTACACTGCAGCACCATGATCATTACATATATGGCAGATGTCCATGGAAATCTATCCTTGCTAAAATGTCACAGTAGCAGCATATGCAAAAAGAAATTCACAGACTGAGAGAAAAACCCAGAGACAATTTACACAATTGCATATTATTATTCACATAGCAGATTTATATTCAATTCAGTACAGGCTGGGGAAAAAATCATACAATTGCTTCAGCATATGCATAATTTAGAACTCCACTCATAGTTATACCTTTTTTTTCCCTTGCATTTTTCTATTTTTGGAGTCTGTATTCAACATTCTTTTAACTAGCACTGAACTGAAAGTTCTACTTACTTAACTTTTTACTGAAAAATTAGGCAGTGTGAATAAAAAGCAGAAAGCTTATTTAGATGGGGGATTTGGGGTCAATGTTTGAGAAGTTTCAGGAGAAGATTTACTGGGTTACTGGCTGTGAAGTTGCTTTTAAAACTTAATTTGTTCCTAACAATATTTACTACCATTTTCTTTTTAACTTTTATTTTACTATGATAATTTTTAGTTGCTTAAACATAACAGAAGTCTAATATTTTATCCTAGTAATAAAAGTAGCAGTTAAATGATAGTCACTAAAAATTAGTTTCTGTTTTATTGTGGGAAAGATCAAACAATAAAAAGTTCTGACAATGAAACCCTAATCCTAACCTTTTCTCTAGCATCACCACTTGGAACGTAGCATTGTAACTTTTCTCATTTCTTCAAGATAATGTGAATATTAATGGATATGGATCATTGCTTCAGTTCCATCTACAAGTAATTAAATATTTTAAAGCAGCACTGATTGTTATTTTCTTTATATTGCAGGTTTAGGGATATTCTGGATCCATCTATATATACATACATACATACACACACACATACATACATACATACATCACTGGGCTGCCAAAGTGCAGTTGTTAACTACTGAACTTACATGCAAGTTTCCAGAAGCAAAGAACATTATATTAATAGCCATGGCATGACTGAATTAAGGCTCAGGACCTTTTACTGAATATATAAAAGAATCAATTACATTAGAATTTTAGGGGACATGAGGATGTTTAATACAGATGTTTCCTGCATAGAGACAGTCATTTTGTAAGCATAGATCAGGTGTCTCCTAAGGTGATCAAGAGAATGGCTAAATGACTTGGAAATGTATGCAGAAGAGTCCTAAAATTTAAATCCTGTAGTGTCTCCAACTTCTAGCAATATAATATGCAAATCGTCCGTTAAAAAATGGGTTCATTTTTGTCTGTTATGAATAGACCTTCATTATCCAAGACCTGTCCAAGAATATTCTACCTTAATAACTGGTTTAAATGCCTGAAGAACTGGGGTTTAATCTGTGACCTAGTGAAAAGCTTGACACCATGTTCTAAAGGATATTCAGCATACACAATAAGAGATTTCCATTAAAAAAATTCCAAAATTAATTTTGTTTTCATTAAAAAAAAAGGAAAAAGAAAGAATTATGCTGTGAAAAAAAGCATTAGGGTAATGAACTTTTAATGTTTTCCTTCAAGCTGCCATATTTCCTGAGGAAAAAATAGACAGTTGTTCATATTATACATGCCATTAAAAAATCACTAATAGTTATAAGGGATGGTGAAAGTTCAGTAGGGAAATGGTGCTTGAGAATGGTGCTTGAGGAAAGTGTATAAGCCCAGTTTTATGGCACCAATCCATAATTGCTGTTTTATAAAGAAAATGTTGGGAAAGATGCAATCAATGATAGTGTTGAATGCACATAAATAAGATTTGAATTTGAATTGTGGATTTTAGTTGTGTTGTCACATGTGATTTGAGGACAATGCCATTAATCTATGTTAAAAAATACACTTGTGCAAGAGATTTTTCAAAGATATAATGTTCTTTCAGTGGAAGAATGAATATTTGTGTTCAATACTTTGAAAAACTGGAAAAAATAACAAAACTCCAAACGCTTATGAGTGAAAATGACTTTAAAATAACAATATGTATTTTACATCTGTTCTTTTTATTTTTTTGTAAATTGGTTAAGTCAACCAAATAAAGTTGGCTAACTCTGCATAAGCAGTATGCTAAAAGTACTAATATAGCATTTTTTTGCAATTTAAGGTGGTTACCCAAAAGCAGATAAATCCAAAATTATTAATTATATCTGACCTTTTGACTTTTCATCTTCCCAAAGACATGGGCATGTCCTTTAAGCATGCAGAAATATTACATATTTTAATGATAAAAAATAACAAAAAATACATTGTGTTATCACAATGCAATGGAAGCATATAAGTCAGTCACATAGTTTGCAGCTTTTATCCTTCTTCCACCCACCATAGATAATTATGGAATCAACTTTTGAATAATGGATTCTGTTAACTCAGAGTTCTCGTTTAAAATATACAAAAGTGACTGCATTTGCCTATAATGATGAAACATCATTCTGTGTACATTGTGCATTCTGTGCATAAATGGATCACATTTATCTTGAAATAATATTTTCTAGGTTTTTCAAAATTGCTACAGAAAATGATCTGATTAGGCGTAGATCAAATAGGTATATTTAAAGCATTAAGTATATTAATGCATAAAGTGTTAATTTCTCTTCAGTGACTTTCCTAGTTCTATATTTATGTATGACACTTATAACTAAGGATTGTATTGCTTGAGAAAGTTGAAGAGGGACATATTCTAACCACTTGCTATACAATTCCATGTAAAACTTTTTAATGTGTTATTGGGATGTGCCCAAAGCTCCAGGGCTTTAAGATCAGTTATTGAAACTAGAACTCTGAAACCTCTATGCAGTGTGGTTTTCTGAAATATGAAATATGCTTAACAATGCAGGACATCTGGCAAGTGTTTGCACAATCTCCATTACATCTGGATGATACTTCTCCTAAAGTATTTTGTATTTACTGCATTATATTTCTGCATTGCCTGTTGATGATGCTTTCTGGAAAGTTCACAAAGCAAAAGTTAACATATTGAAACTAAGCTAAAGTTAACATATTGAAATATGGAAATTTTAAAACAAGATACAACATATTTTTTGCAATAGTAGAAAATTAAAAAGGTCTTAATCTGGCAGTAAAAAGATCAACTGTAAATGAGGACTAGCATTTTGCCACTGTAGTGCTACTTGTTACAAGCTTGTCAGAGGAGAAATATTTTGAAATGGAGGAGCAGATAGATTTGAGTTTGTACCTCAAGATCCAGAGGGCTCTCAGATATTTACATATGTAGCTCACAAGAGCAGACCTGTTGGAGCAGTTCTAGATCATTAGTCTTTTTTCAGATCCTTCAGAGCAGGAAAATTTATTCAGCTCTTGTCTGCACAAAAAGACTAAATTACTAAATTTGAGGTTTCAATGTATCAAGGAAGGGGGGGGGGGAGGAATAGGAAGAAGAGGAATAGCAACAGCACCACACAGAAAATAGGCATATTTGAGTCATGAAGAATTTGATCTAAATCTGGCGTTCTGCACTTATAATTAATATAGCACTTGTCCATAATCGCTGTTCCACCCATAGCTTCTTCTGCAGATGTTTAGGCAGGCAGGAAAACAGACAAATGGAAGAAAATATTTATTCAGGTAAGGTATCCAGAAATGATTTAAATATTAATTTTAGCTTTCTGAATTCTGAAAAAGCATCATAAACCAATGTTAAACACAAATTTTGCTCTAATATCTTTGCATCAGCCAGTTCTTATAGAAATTTTCACTGACATAATCAGGAAATGTTGGTATTACTATAGTTACATTTACAGTTGTTAATCTCCTCAACATCTGTCCCATTTAGTTACAGGGTCTGCCTGGTTTGTATTGTATTAGTTCTTAGAATGAAGTTTATCTATTTTTAGCTGTCACAGGGCTCAATGCTAATTTGGGTTGGGAAGGACCAAGATGGCATCTAGGCCTCAAAGATGACTGGAGTATCCCACACCTCTAGTCTAATACAGTAACCACTATATCACACTGGTACTCAGATTTATAGTAACATTTATAATATGCAGCTATAATGCAAGTAAGATATTACCAAATTATAAATAACTAGGTAAGTCATCTCTAAGCATATAAGATTCAATATGGGCCTAAAACAAAATGCCCCACTAAGACAATTTGTATTACCGTATTTGCCGGCGTATAAGACGACTGGGCGTATAAGACGAGCCCCAACATTTCCACTCAAAATATAGAGTTTGTTATATACTCGCCGTATAAGACGACCCCCCACTTGGAGGCATGTTTTTCAGGGCAAAAAGTCATCTCATACGCCGCAAATACGGTAAGTTGTAACACTTGGGGTATTCTGGATATAATTCTTGATTGACACCCCGCCTTTCCCCCAAACTTACAAAGCCACCAAAAATGCTTTAGAGAGGCAGCTTCACCTTTCTCAGGCTGGCACTCAATTCCTCTCCCTTTCTTTGTGACAGCCCCGCGTGCGTGCCATCGGGATTCCAAGGGTGGGGGGATAGACAGCTGCCAACTCTCTCTCTCTCTCTCTCTCTCTGTGTGTGTGTGTGTGTGTGTGTGTGTGGTGTGGAGGTAATTCTGCCATCTCTGGCCTCCGCTCGGTTTAAAGTCGCTTGGCCGGTTCCCAAGTCGCAGCGCGCTGGCCGGGAGACGCGGCGCCGGGTGGCAGCTCGGTGCAGGGAGGCGGATCTTTCTCTCTTAAGTGAGGAGGGGACAAGAGGAGGGATGGGACGGGACAGGGGGTGGGAGGAGGTCCTCGCCTTCTTCCACCGCCCACTGGACCCTTTTCTTCCCAAGGGGACCCTGGAAAGCAGCTCGGGAGCCGGGTGGCCCTGCCCAGCGGGTCCCATCAGGAACTTCCCGAGGACACCCCCCGCCCCAAGCACAGCCGTCCCGGTCTTTCAAAGAGGGAGGGAGAAGCGGGAGGAGCAAATTGCCGCCCCCCTCCGCTGCCCAGAAGGAGGGGCGCCACAGTCCACCCCCACCACCTTCTCCCTCCCACTCCCCAGGCCATTACGCGGCTCGGGGCTGGCTGGGCGAAGCGGCCCCGCCAGAGACCCTCCCGCTCCACCCCCACCCCACTTCCAGTTTGGCCTCGCAGCGCCCGAGCCGGGCGGAGGGTGGGGGGTGGGGAGGAGGAGGAAGAGAGACTCCGGCTGGGCTTGAAGGGGCTTGCAAGTTGCGGAGCCCCGCCCCGGCCGCTCTTGCACCAGTGACAACGTATTTACCGGCGTATAAGACGACCCCCACTTGGAGGCATGTTTTCAGGGCAAAAAGTCGTCTTATACGCCGGCAAATACGGTATTAAATTATATACAGAAATAGTAAGTTGCCTGTTCAGATCCTATATGGGCAGCTCATAACCCATAGGGTCAAATTAGAGGTGGTATTCAGCAGGTTCTGGAGAACCAATAGTGGAAATTTTGAGTAGTTCAGAGAATACCACCTCTGACTGGCCCCACCCCATCTATTCTCTGCCTCCCGAATCCTAGCTGATCAGCTGGGTCTTCTTTTGTTGCCCTGCACAGAAGAATGGAGCTGGAAAGCAGGTTAGTGGGATAGGGAGGGAATAGGATTTTGCAGTAACCTTCCCCCACCAAGCCACACTCACCAAGCCACGTCCACAGAACTGGTAGGAAAAAAAAATGAATCCTACCACTGGGTCAAATACAGTGCTTGCCTCTTCAGTTTGCATCCAAGGTAATCCAACCCTTTTTATCAGTGTTCAGATTATCAATCTATATGTAGATGCCAAGGAGCAGTTCATGGCTTTAGGAAGGAAGGAAACAACTATCTGCAGCAGAATTGCTTAGAGTGAAACAGGATTTCTTATCCTAGTGTTCCTGTTGAAGATTTTTGTTAAAATAACAAAGAAGCAATTAAAACAGGATCACTGAGATAATGACTGCCCATACAGTATTATGTGTATTTATATCTGTGTCCATGTATTATGTGGGATCAGACATAGCCCAAAAAACCTCTCAGGATCAAAGAAGCTGCCCTTGCACTTTAAACACCATTCAGTCAAGCAAGCAAATCTTGTCTTTACAATAATTCAGTTTGTTTGGGTTCTTAAATTTATTGATCTTCACCCAATCCATTTCTACAACAAAACCCCAATTCAGGACACCTAAATTATGTCCTATGTGAGATGAAAAGTGGATCTGAGTATTGTTTATATATTGGTAATAAGATATGTAATTTCCATGCAGATATTAATCAAGAAAATTTGTAAGACTTCTCATAATGTAACTGCCAAGGACTAGATCAATAATAATTTGAAATAAACAATTTAAATAGAATCCAAACTACCGAAATTCAGTACTTCCTACACTATCAGCCCTCTAGGCTTGTTAATGTCTAGAGGGCTGCCATAGTTGAATGTTTTGGAAGATCTTCTAGATCATTAAAATCTAGGCAACCTCTGGAAACCTCTAATTGTTTCCTGGTGTCTAGTGGTTATTTAAGTTTTTGCACAGCAGCTGTGGTAGCTGAAAATGCAATATCTGGCAAACAAGGAAGCCCACCTATTGCCTGTTCACAACAAAATGCTAATAGTGATGCTGCTGCTGACCAAATAGATCGCTTTCTGGAAATGGGATATTTTCCTTCTTTTTGACAATAAGAGCATCTTTTGCCTCTTTGCAGTATTCCATTTTACCTTGGTCTCCAAGAATATTTAAAGTTTGGACAGACTATCTTCAAATTCCTATCACAATGCTTCTCAGTCTTTTGTCCTATTAATTACTTGAATAAAGACATTAAATTTTATATCAGAGTATCCCCATTCCAAGTAATATGAGAGACAGAAAATGTGGCTTTTTTCAATGGGACTAATGACAGAAACATAATGCAGCAGCCTCTTTTCTGTCGTGTCCCTATGATGTTGCCATCATCATCACTTCACAATACCCTAATTCCAATTCAAATAAAAGATTTGGGTTTTATAAAGTCTGTTGTGATTTGTTACCCATTAACTTGGAAGGAAGTCCAGTGCTAAGAGCTGAGGCAGAACAGGGACTAGAAATGAATACAATGAATTCATGTTGGCATAGTTTTTTGCCAGCTCAAGGGCTGGTGGAACAAAGCAGTAGGGGAAGTTATAAAATGAAAGGGAGCCATTGTAAAGAACTGAATATTAAAGTGAATTAAGCTTCATGTGGCATACTATTAATTAGTCAAGTATTTAATTCAATTTCTAAATCTGGGGATGTCGGTCCACAAAATTATTCCAGCCTTTAAAACAACCCTTAAGCAGTTAGAATCTTTTTCCCAAAAAGAGAGCAGCATTTAAGTCATTGGAAATGCTAATATTAAAAACAACCAAAGAAGCATCCATCAAAACTTTCAGAACAATTTTTAGTTTCCTGAATGTTATCAGGATTACAGGTAGTTCTTGACTTACGACCACTATTGAGCCCAAAATATATGTTGCTAAGTGAGACATTTAAGTGACTTTTGCCCCATTTTACAACTTCTCTTGCCACAGTTGTTGAGTGAATCTCTGCAATTGTTAAGTGTGTAACACAGTTGTGAAGTGAATCTGGCTTCTCCATTGACTTTGATTGTCAGAAGGTGACAAAAGGTGATCCCATGACTCTGGAACTCTACAACTGTCATAAATACGAGTCTGTTAACAAGTGTCTGAATTTTGATCACATGGGAATGTCACAATGGTTGTAAGTGTAAAAAAATGGCCATACGTGACTTTTTTTCAGAGCCGTTGTAGCTTTGAACAGTCACTAAATGAATATTTGTACATCAAGGACTATCTGTATAACTTGGTGGTTTTGCTGAAGAGAAAATTTGAATGATTAGAGTGTATTAAGTGTATTAAACTTAGAACACATTGAACAACAGCTATCCGATAGCTATTCTTTAATATGCCAGTCCCATAAAACAATATTAATTTGAAATAGTAACAGATTCTAAAAATTCAAGATTTGTTTTAATGATGTTCACTTCCCTATAAATTTAAGATATTGTAGATTTAGCTTGTCTCACCAGCTCCTCTATGTTACCCAGTTTCAGATGGAGTATTGTGCACTTCAACTAGTAGCCCATTTTTTCCTCTTGCTCTGCTTCTTTGAAGTTGAACAAATGAAGAATTACTGCTCAGAAAGTGTATGGATGTGGAGGTGGGGGTGGGAGAGAGGGTGTAAGGCCATTGATTAGCTGCAGACATGCATAATTTATAGGTAGTTTGAGCATCCTATGGAAATGGGCCAAAGATTATTTTTTTCTAAATTGGGCTGTATGAATTCTAAATGATCTTTAGCATTTATTATTGCTTGAGAAGTTCTACCCAAATGATGTGATTATGACTATATTCTGACTCAGTTTCCTTCCACCTACCCAATTTGAATTTTAAGCTCTGTTTTGTTCTCTCTTTGCTAGAGCCTTTGAGTTGGTATTAATTATTAGCCTATGCTAATGCTGCATTGGTTTAATTTCTTCAATTGTGTTTGTTTGATTGATTTTGGTGGTTTATTATAGTGAAATGCACCAGATTTGAAAACGTAAGATCTGAAAGGAAGGTAGGAAGAGATGCTTTGTGAGGGTTATTTTTTTTCCCGGAGATAACATGTCAGATGTGCAGCTCTGTGTGCCTTTAAGAAACAAAAAATTAATGCAAAGCTTATTACAATCCCAGTGCTTGCTAACGCTTTCCCTCTTCCACTGTCCAAGTGTCTGAATTTCAGCTTCAGATGAATGTGGCCTGCTGGGATTTGAGCTGCCAGTTTAATTAGTGTTCAGTAATTTCAATAATGAGTGACAATTCATTGGGGCTTTTAGGTTGGTCTTCTGTTCAGAAGCAAATCAATAATCCACAGTTTTTCCCCTTCTTTAAAGACAAGAAAGTGGCATGTGAGTTACATCAGATGAGAGAAAATAAATGAGGAAAAGCACAAGTCCCTCAGTAACTTGAGAGGCAATTGGCTTTAATGGTGTGGGCAGCATCCTTGGTTTGTTGATGTTATTGGATGAACAGAAAGGTCATTAGTATCTGGAAAGGGGCTCCAAAGATCCTCACAGTAAACAATTTGCCCTGACTGTAACCATAGTGATTTGGGTAAATGAACACAGGTATGTGGATTACTACTGTATTCCCCAGACTGCCTATATTATTGCCTCAGAAGATATAAAAACAATTGAGGCTAATTGTATGAGAGTGAGTTTATTACAAACATAAATGGAGAGGGGAAGGAAACCAGAAATATTATTGAGAAACATTTTTAATCTCTTAATTTCCCATATAAGTCTCCATGTGGATATTGTTTTATTTTTCAAGCATTGAAAAGTATATGGGTTTATTTGTGTATGTGTGTGTGTCTGTGTGTCTGTGTCTATACACCTATATACATGGGTGGCTGGATAGCCTAGTGGATAGAGCATTGTCCTTCAATACAGGAAAGCTGTATTGGCCGGCATCTACTTACCAGTAGGGATCCTTGAGCAAAGACCAATGCTTCACCTGCCTACCTCTGATATGAGACTGACTCAAATTAAGAGAGTGATGCTGACTTGGACATTGATTAACAAGATCTGCATCTGAGGTTGGGGAACCTGGATCTGACAATAAGTACATGGATAAGACAAGAAAACCTGGAATTAATGGAATGCTCCTACAGCAGTAGATCTAAGATAAAGGCCACAGTGGTTGTAATGGTGATAGGAGCACTTGGGCTATGACACTTAAGTTGGAAGAGTGGCTCCAACAGATACAAGGAATAACATCAGAAGTCCCTGTTCAGAAGAGTGCAGTGCTAGGAACAGCTAAGATTCTGCACAGAACTTTCAAACTCCAGCTCTCTGGCAGAGGACTCCAGTTTGAAGAAGACACATGCCCTCCAAAGGGGTGAGAAGAGATTATTTAATTATTTATAGTGAAATTGATTATCATTCCTACATATACGTGTGTTTGTGTGTTTATAATGAAGTTGATTGTTATAGCTACATATATGTATATTTAATTGCTGTGTGTTTGTGTAGTTTTACTATAGCCTACTCACTATAGCCCCAAAATTGCACCCACTATAGCCCCAAAATTGTGGAAGACACATACCATAAGTGTGAGAACAGTTTTATGAGATTCCATAGATAGATAGCCACATTGGTGATAAGTTTACATTAGGTGCTTAATTCAATAGAAGTCAAAAAATTATTAAAGGGCAGGATAAATTTAATTTTTCCTTCCTTCCTTCCTTCCTTCCTTCCTTCCTTCCTTCCTTCCTTCCTTCCTTCCTTCCTTCCTTCCTTCCTTCCTTCCTTCCTTCCTTCCTTCCTTCCTTCCTTCCTTCCTTCCTTCCTTCCTCCTTCCCTCCCTCCCTTCCTCTTTTTCTGTGTTTTATCATTCTAAAAATATTTTGCTAATACCTAAATATGAGTTACACCTGTTTTTTTTTCTTCTAAAATGGAGTTTCAGTATCATTCTACTACATGTGCAACCAATCTATTGTCTAATCTGCCTTATTTTGGTGCTATGTTTCCAAGTTATAACCGAATATACGAGCGGCAGCAGACAGTCTCTTTTCTCCACACTGGAGATTAAATGTCCATGAAAACCGGAGAAATTATTGTGGGGTTCTAGCTCTTGTGAAGATTGTATGTACATGAAAACTGCTTCAGGCCATTCTGCACTGCAGGACAGTTCTCTAGTGAAAGGAAAGAGGAGGTTCAGAAATACACTTGATTGAACCCCCCTGAATGAGGGCTATTTCTTATCTTTCAGCACCATCTAACCATTGTTGGACCAACATAAGTATTATCTTTATAAACTTTGTACTTTTGGCATCACAGTGCTTGGATAACACTAGAAAATGCTGCAAATTTCTGTTGGAGATCCTGCTTCTTACAAAATCTGCAAAGTCTGATTTTTCTCTGTTTTATCTCTAGTTGTTATAAGACACTGCCCTAATCTCTTTCACTACAGGTTCTAAATATTACCTATGCGGTATTTGGATCCTGCCATTTACAGTAGTGGTTACTTTGGTTTGCTTTTTTTTTATTTTAAGATTCCATTGAGCTCTTCTGTTATTGCAACAAAGAGCCAGGCTTCATGAGGTGTTATGATTTGCAGTATACAAATCCATTAAAAAAACACAAATGAAATCCCCAGCTGGGAAGGTCAAGTCTAATGAGGTGGGCTGTTGTGCAGAGTGGTAACTCACAGCATCCCCCATGTAGGCCAGAGGTGATTCCAAGTGAACAGCTGCTTATAATTATTATAATCTGACACTTTTCATCCACCTCAGGTGCTATTTTTTTCCTCACAAGAGAACAGATTAATTGTATATCAACTGATATACATAAAAAAGGCGTTTGATAGAAGGCTTAATAAAGTAACATTAAATAGAAGATCCCACTGAAATTCTAATGTGTACATTCTTAATTAAATTCCCTTGTACTATTCTGTAATTTGGGTGCATTCCATTTTCCTTCTCAGTTCGCTGAATATAAAGTTTTAAATTATTGTTGCTAGGGAGAGCAGGGAGGGGGGAAACCCACTTTTTTTTTTTTTTGCAAAACAAAAAACATAAAATCTTGTGCAAGGAATGGGGCAAATTAAAAATCTATTTAATATTAATGTTACTCGTTACCACCACGATTTTCAGGTCTTTGATATTTTAATATTAGACAATTCAGTTTTCCTTTAAAATTTCAGTAGAATTTAGATGCCAGATAAAAAGCCTATAACCCTTTAAGTTGAAGTTATGACTAGTGAGAAGATGCAATGATTTAGAAAGAACATTATTATTAAGTAAATATGAATCTGAAGATGTGCCTGAACCAAAGTGATCAGGTCTGAAGAAAAATCCATTTACTAGTGGTTAAATATCATCCAATCCTCAGACTCAAATCCTTTTCCAAATGCAGAGTTTGTGATAATAATGTGTTATTCTGTTTCCAGAATATGGTCCAATAGCCATGAGGTTGTTTTGTAACTTTTGATGATGAATTGCTCAATAGGATGAGGAAGCCTTCACTAATATGACTGAAAGTTTCCCAATGTCCTTGACCCCTTAAAATTCATAGCCATAGTAAAGAGAGGGTGTTTTTTTTTTTTTTTGCTTTGTCCTGAAAATGTCTTTATGAGAAAAATAAAATCTGTCAAAGCATGACACAGGGACATGCTTCCTTTGATACCCTAATGGGCATTCTTCCCTTCTCTTGCTAAAATCACAAACTGGAGAAGATAGAATCATAGAATCACAAGTCATGGCATCCATTTGAGATTTCAATTTTGTGTTAAGATGATTTCAGCTATGAACAGAGCACCATTCTTTTCCCCAAATTTTTCAAGGCAATACCAAGTGAGAAGTCTTAAAAACATGTGTTGATTTCCTGCTCAACCTACTACAGTTTTCTCATTTTTGGTAAAAGCAGGCGCATCAGTTGTGGGAAGTGTATATTGAAACTGGATTGGCAGGTTATGCAAAAAGCAAAGTGATTATTTTGTTGTGTATTATTTTTCTGCAAGGGAGACACATAAACCGCCCAGGGTCTATTCTCTTCCTTATCCTTTAATTAAGTATAGTCTAAGGAAAAAAAATAGAAAGGATATATATTTCCTCAGTTATAGCATTAGACACAGTGAAACTCTAACCTCTTGTGACTATATAAAAAGGAATGACTGTGAAGTATTTTCTTCCAAGTATTCAATGCAAGGAAGGCAACTTGGTATAAAAAAGGGATATTCATAGTAAAATTGAAACTATATTTCTATAATAACAGCAAAAACTACTATTTGGCAGTAGAGTGGTTAAGGCATGAGACTAGAAACTGAGAGATTGAGAGTTCTACTCCCACTCTTGGCCTGAAACCAGCTGGGTGACTTTGGGCCAATCACTTTCTCTCAGCCATAGGAAATAGGCAATGACAAACCACTTCTGGAAAACCTTGCCAAGAAAACTGTAGGGACTTGTCCAGGGAGTCTCTGAGAATTATACATTATTGAATGGAAGAAAAAAAAACTTGAAGATTTTTTAGGTTATTATAAATCATAGGACTTGTTGTTTTTGTTTTTCTCAACATTGAATGCAAGCTGCTTTCAGGGGAAAAAATCCATACAAGAACCTGCCACAGAAAACAGGGACTGCTCACTACACTGCAAAGAGATACACAAAACACAATCAAAGATAAAATCCTCAATATGTCTCATTTACATCTTTTTTTGGAGATACAAAAAAAAGCCATATTTCAAATTCTTCTGTGCAAGAGATTCATTCAGATTCTCTCTCTCATACACAAACGCACAAGTCTTCACACTTTTAAATCGTGGTTTCAACAATGTTGCCTGTTTGCCCTTTTGTGTTTGGCATGGAAAAAATAAACAGACCGTGCAAAACCAAGTATTTCAGGCTACAATTCAGTAAGACAGAAAACCAGGCCAGAGGGAGATGTTTCTTGTACTGAGAAAGAAAAACCTGGCTTAAATCAAATTAGATATTCTTTCTAGCAACAACCAATCAATGCCGAGGAGTAAACAATAAATCCTGATCACTTGATGACTGATTTAGAGGTAGAAAACAACTGCAATTTTAAAAGCAAAGACTAGAAAACAGTGTAGTCGATGACCCATTAATGTACCATAAATGTTATTCTGCACTTCTTCATACCACATTTATTTTACCAGATATTTTATTTTAGCAGATCTTACTATACTGTCTTTAAACTATTTAATTCAGTGACTTTGTTTCCAAGTAACTTATGTTATTAAGAAGTTAACCTCTAACCATTTAACATTTGTTAATTGGGTAGTTTCCTGAAAGGAAGCCATTCTGTCTCCTGTTGCACACAAAATTTGTACAGATAAGCAATTATTTTATTCAAAGTTACTTTTGAAATAGAAATATTTACTGTGGAATTATCCCACTCTTTTTCACAGAGAAAACAGCTTTTTTAAAAACAAAAAATATATGTTTCTTTCCATTTAAACCTATGGTATATTACACTATATTTAAAATCAAAACTCTTGTTCTACTACTCACTTCCACTGGAGTTAAGGCTGTGAAGTGTAAGATTTAAGTTTCACATTCTTCCATCAGTGAAAGTCCCATTCTAAAAATATAAATGAGAGGATCATTGCAGCATTCTGATGCAAATTTATTTAGTGTGATGCAGAATTTTTTTGCTAGTCTTCCAATCCAAATTTTCCTACCCATTATGACCTTTGCAAGTGAAAAATATCAAAGAAAAATTTAAATATGGCCATATTAGAAAAAAAATGTCAAAAAACCCTACTGTTTGGGAAAAATTGCTTATTAAAATATGTACATTGAAAGAAATGTATTATTTTGCTCATAGTCTTTTTAAAAAAATAATTACAAATTTATGCAACAAACACTGAACTTAAGGATGAGAAATAAGAAACCAAATGAAGTATAATTAAAACATTTTAATTCTCATTCAAAAAACCTCATTCTAATTAGAAGGGGTAGTGGTTGTTATTAACAAATATCTGTTAAATTGGAAAATGTTACGTACTGTGATTTGCATAATGTCATTCTTCCATTTGCATCATTTAACATTTTTTTGTGTAAGGATGCCATTATATAAATGATGGCAATTGGTGTAAAGAAAGGTCCAATACATAAAGTTTTAGTATGAAATTAAACAATGGAATAAATAGGTAAGAAAAGCTGCTTAGAATATTATACATTTCAAAAATATAGCCATAAATGCAACTAAAACAATAATTTCACAGTGACAAATTAAAGTTCAAATCAAAACCATGCCTTATTCAATCTGAGATACCTACTTGAAGACATAGTAAGATTTGTTAGGTATAATATACCTGTGGGCCTCTTGTAATAAATAAATAAAAACTAGATAGACCACCTAGTCAGTCTTTTAAAGAAGGGATAAATAAAGTGTTCTCTCAGATCTGTACACCAAGCAATGGAGCAAAAAAAGAGATGCTCCATTGATTCCATATGTCCATCTAAACTAGGACAGATTTGTTCTGTTTTAGGGATTTATTTTAGATGTCCCTTATGGATGGCGGTAGGTAAGGTATCAAATCTGACTAATGAGGAAATGCTATGCCCTTTTAAAACTTACAGTAATTTGTACTTGGATAAGCCATATATTAGACAATAGGGATATGGATACTTGGCCCACTAAATATGCTTTATAACTAAAATCAGATTTTGTTCTTTGTCAACATCCAGTGGTTTTTGCCTTAAAAAGTCTGTAACTACACCAACAATAACTGATGTTTGGAAATAGAAACTAAATAATAAAGTTTTATTTAGACTTTCTCCTCTAATAGGGTTGTTAATTATGCAGGAGATCATATTACTACACAGGAATAATAAAGGCATCTCCACAACTGTATACATATTTACTTCCAGTTGGAAATGCCACAGAAAGCAGGCTTTGGAACTAAAAAAAACCTGGTTCTTTTAAAATGTATTTAGATGGGTTCAAAGTAAGAATTTCATGATTAACCATAATAAAGTTAAATTGAAGGTTTTAAGAAAATATTAGAAATGGTAGAGGTATATAGTACATGGAAATAATTATGCACAGTTGCACAGCTAAAGCAGGAGTGTGTAAATTCAAATGGATGGGTAGATGATAGACAGACAGAAAGACAGACAGCTAGATAGATAGATGATAGACAATTTTTAAAAACTTTTAAACTTTAAAGAAATCTGTATTCTTCCTTATAAAGAATTTTCACTTTATTTTTTAGCGCTTGGAAACCACTTGTCACTTTATATTTAGGGGAGCTAACAACAGGAACCTTGGGTGAGAGTGACCATGTCATACTAGATTTCAACATAGCACAAACACAAGCAATAGAAAATCAGCTCTTTTGCTGACACCATAAAGACACCAGAGTCTTGGATTTTAAAAGAGCTGATTTTAATAAACTCAGAGAGAACTTGGGAAAGATTCCATGGATGAAAATCCTAAAGGGGAAAACAACTCAAGAATCTTGGGAAACTCTGAAAAGTATGATCATAGAAGCCCAGACCAGCACAATACCACTGAGAAAGAAAAACAAGAAATCCAAGAAGAAACCAGCGTGGCTGCACAAAGATCTCTTTGGCAAATTGAAAGAAAAAAAGGACAAGTACAAAAAATGGAAAGAAGGACATACAACTAAAGCAGAATATCAGCAGATAGCCAGAATCTGCAATGACGAAGTCAGGAAAGCAAAGCCTCAGAACAAACAAAGACTTGCAACAAAAATCAAAGAAAAGATAATAAAAAAACAGATCTGCCAGTATCTAGAAACAAGTAAAGTAATAACTAGCAGTCAGCACGGGTTTGTTAAAAACAGATCATGCCAAACCAATCTTTTTTTTTTTTCAGAATAGAATAGAATGCTTTATTGGCCAAGTGTGATTGGACACACAAGGAATTTGTCTTGGTGTAAATACTCTTATTTCATTCTTCAACATAGTGACTAAATTAGTAGACCAGCAAAATACTGTGGACATAATATATTTAGATTTCAGAAAGGCATTCGACAAAGTAGACCACAACCTACTTCTTAGTAAACTAGAAAAATGTGGAATACATAGCACCACCACTAGATGGACTCACAACTGGCTGACAAACCGTACTCAATGAGTAGTCCTAAGTCTGGATCTAAGTCTACATGGAAGGGAGTAAGCAGTGGGGTGCTGCAAGGTTCCGTCTTAGGCCCAGTACTCTTCAATATCTTTGTTAACGACTTGGATGAGGGAATAGAAGGGAACTTACCAAATTTGCAGATGATACTAAGCTGGCAGGAATAGCTAACACCCAAGAAGATTGGCTCAAGATCCAGATGTATCTTAATAGACTAGAACACTGGGCCGTATCTAACAAAATGAAATTCAATGTAGAGAAAAGTAAAGTCCTACACTTAGGCAAGAAAAACCAAAAGTACACATATGGACTCGGTGAAACCAGGCTCAATAGCAGTAACTGTGAGAGGGATCTTGAAGTCTTAGTGGACAACTAGCTAAATATGAGCCAGCAGTGTGCAGCAGCAGCCAAAAAAGCTAATGCAATCCTAAATTGTATTAACAGGGATACAATCAAGATCAAGGGAGGTATTAATAGCACTCTATAAAGCCTTAGTAAGACCACACCTAGAGTACTGCATCCAGTTTTGGTCACCACATTATAAAAACGATGTTGAGACTCTAGAAAAAGTACAGAGAAGAGCAACCTGGATGATTACGGGACTGGAGACTAAGGCATATGAAGAATGGTTGCAGGAACTGGCTTGGCTAGTCTGGTGAAGAGAAGGACCAGGGGAGACATGCTAGTGGTCTTCCAATATTTGAGGGGCTGCCACAGAGAGGGAGGGGTCAATCTATTTTCTAAAGCGCCTGTAGGCCAGACAAGGAATAATGGATGGAAGCTGAACAAGGAGAGTTTTAACCTGGAAATAAGAAGAAACTTTTTGACAGTGAGAACAATCAACCAATGGAACAGCTTGCCCTCGGAAGTTGTGGGAGCACCATCACTTGAGACTTTCAAGAAGAGATTGGACTGCCATTTGTCAGAAATGGTGTAGGGTGTCCCGCTTGGGTGGGGGGTTGGACTAGATGACCTATAAGGTCCCTTCCAACTCTGATTATCTGTTATTTGTTATCTGTTGACAGTATAATAAATAAAAAGTAATAAAGTTGTAAGTTGAAAACAAACTACTGTATACCCGCATGAAGCAAAATGTATGATTTTTTTTCCAAAATATTAGCTGAAAAATAATACATTTTTAAAAAAGGTTAAAAGCATAAGTACAGAATACAACTTTGTTAGACACTCTGAATAACAAAAATATATCTGTATGAAAACTAAATCTAGCCAAATATTTTCAACTAAATACTTTAAACTTTGTTCTATTTTGCTTAAAAAAACACATGGGTCAAGTTAATTGAAGTGCTGGCCAGTTTGGGCAAAGGTGTGATCAAGAAATCAGCTCATGTTTCCAGAGCCACTTGATGAGTGGTGGCCTAGAAACAGGAAAAAAAAGAATCAAATAAAAATAAATTAAATGTAGCCTTTAAATCAATACAAGCAACATATAGTCCCTTAGCTCTTTTATAACCATATTTTGCTACCAGGAAAGGTAGAATAAAATTATTGTCACTAGGGAATTACCCTCACCTAAATCTGTCTTTCCTAAAACCAGTATATATTTTGCTTTGATCCATATTAATGGGTTGATAAATCCACAATAGTTCACTTTAAAAATATGAAAAATTCATACTATAAAGTTTGGTGGATTATAAGAAAACTTCAGAATAAGTTCTCAGTTCTTTTGTATATATTGTACTAATCAATATATATGCCATTAAAACAAGATTAATCATCTTGTTATTTTAACCAATTAATAGGACAATAGACCGTCCATACTCAGCAAATGACTATTCTGATTTTCTTTTAAAGGTTGAAAATATTCTTAACAACTGAAAGACCAAATTCCTATTTTAAAATTAAAAATAGGAAAAATACTTAGTCTTTTTTCATAACATTATGAATCTGTAAAATCCTATGAAATATATCTTAAAGTAATTTAAATCAACAGTTATAATTAACGAAAAAAATTACCCCAACTCTCCAGAAAGAATGTTTGGGGCTGCAAGTAATTCAATACTTTTCCATTAGAAAATTAACACTTCTTGTTGTTAACTTATCATAGGATCCAAAGCTAAATTTCCCCTTTCCTGTTGTTTGTTTTAATTCTATTGAGTCTTATGTATTTTAACTAAGTTTATCAGTTTTTTTGTATTTATGTTATTTAAGTTGCTTCAATAGCCCTTTATAAAACCAGACATATACGATAGATAATACTGCATGCCTAATTTTCCAAATATAGTATTGATAAAGTCAAGAAACAACACTACCCATGGTAAAATTTTGGATTTTGATAAATAGGCCATTTTTGGATAAATCCTTGGAATACATTTGGTAAATGATAAACAAGACATATCTAAGATCCAAAAATCTGGATAGAATACCTAAAATTGTAACGATCCGCTGCCATCTATTTGGTATCCATATTTTTTTCAGCCCAAATTTGTGGCCCTTATTTGATGAACAGCTTTTGGACTGTTTATTTAGAAATTGGTTTTATAACAAACATGTTTCCTTTTTCCTAGATGTACATTTAAAATTAGTAATTTCCCTTTTATAAAATGATATACTTTTGGTATCTGTCAGTGGATAAATTGTAAAAATGTATAATGCGATTTCCAATATTTGTTAAAAATGTAACCAATGTAATGTAGCCAATCTGAAAGTACATTTTTTTAAATAAAAGTTAATACATTTAATAAAAGTTTGTATGTGGTGTGTGTGTGTGTGTGTGTGTGTGTGTGTGTGTGTGTGTGTAAAACATCAGTAATTTCCCCTTGCATCAGAATTACCATACCTGGATTATCATAGTACAAATAGCCATTAGATGTCTGTAGGGATTTTCAGTCATCCAAGTCATGGTTGTCCCAAAGTTGCTTTTTCAGGAGGCAACTGGACTTGTTTTTTCTTTTGAAGATGTTTCGCTTCTGATCCATGAAGCTTCTTCACTTCTGACAGGATAGTGGGGAATGGAAGACTTTTAGCTATACTATTTGGGACGAACACCCTTTGAATGGTGTGGGACTAGGAATAGATTACCAGAGGGGTGAAAATTGCAGACTACAGGAACCAGGAACACTACTCAGGTGACCTCGAGGACACATATAAACCTCAATGACCTTCTAAAAGGATGCAAATGACCAGCTGTCTGCAAGAAGTATAAATCCTTCCATTCCCCACTGTCCTGTCAGTGCTGAAGAAGCTTCTTGGATGAGAAGCAAAACATCTTCAAAAGAAAAAACAAGAAAGTCCAGTTGCCTCCTGAAAAATCACCTTTGGGACTGTCATTAGATGGCAACAAAAATGTATATATCTCTTTGCTTCGATAGGGTGGTCACTTAGAATGCCTTAGCCTAGATCTAATAAATTTACCTTATATGATGTACGGCCTTTATAGTATTTCCTACTGGGAATCTTCAAGGAAGAGATCCATTTATTTGTTAGCTATTAGCTCCCATAAAGAAAACATTGACCATCTGGTTAATAGTCATAATGACTATTAATAATATTAACATAACATTAATATTTAAATATATCTGCTTGGTACAATTGCAGTTGTGACCTTGGTTCTGCTGCTGTTTAATAATCTACAGGTTATTAAAATAGATTTGAAGATTCTGCTGTTTTAAAGCCCATGTGTCCTTTGTTATTGCTACCAAGAAACATAAAATTAGGCCTATCAAAACTGAATGACTATTAAATGGCAACAGATATTATAAGCAACATTAATTGTTTTGCTCCCCTCTAGTGGTTATCCAGGAGTCTTCAGCTGAGATATATAGGGCAAGTTAAACAATTTTTAAAGAATATTTTAACATCATAATTTAGCTCTGGACCTTTTGTCCTGAAACTGAGCCCAGGTCTGAACAATTTAGCAGATTACATTATTTAAAATATGTTTTAAAAACAACACATTTTAAAATCCCAATAGTTCATAAACTTTAAAAAACAACAACTACCAAACAACTGGATTATGAGATTCTTTTATATTCCCCAGTGATTCTCTATTAAAAATTCAATTTACAGCTATAGACACATATAACCCAATGTGTTAACCAGGTGTTCCAATATTATTGTTTGAAATTCTACCTGAGTTTAAATCAAATGAAGAAAAGCCAAAAGTTCAAACAAAATGCACACACATTGCTTTTTACTCTATGTAGGTAAGAAACATTTGTTGTAGATTTAATGGCAAAAAAAATCCAGGTAACCTTTAGGCCAGAGTGCCCAAAGTTTCTTATTTCTTGAGTAGATTCTCACAGTTTATTGGCATTTCCTGTGCTTAACTAAAATAAAAAAGTAGAATAAATCTAGGAATTTCTGGCTTAATTTAAGTAGCATCCTGGACACTCTAGCTGAATTTGACAATTGAGTGTTGTCATGGGATATTAAAATCCTGCAGAGGGCCCATTTAAACTATTATTTCATAGCCTGTCCCTTAATCACTTCCATCCTAGTACTGCTCGCTCTTTGCCAACATGTGTTTCTTTTATTTAATAGTTTAGTGACAACAAATTTATGTTGCTAAGCTCCAAAAAGTAAACCTTACCAAAATACCCCCCCCCAAACTGTCTTTACAGACATCCACCAAGGTAATATGGAATTCAGTTGTCTTTACTTGCCCATAATTACTTCCAGATTTTGGCTGCCTAGCTTTGTCCTTTGGTCATTTTCCCACTCTAGCTCTGACCAGAAATCCTGATATTTCTTTGCATTGTTTTAAAATTCAGACTTCATTGCAACCCACTCCCTTCACTTTTGCTTTTCCTGACCTTGCTACACTACAGTGATATGGCTCTTTCTGTCCTTCTTGAGAACTTGGCCTAAACTGTGACATACTTGTTTTACTTGTTTTTATTTTCCCTACATTGTCCTGGAGAGGGAGAGAGAGAAAGAGAGAGAAAGGGGGAGGAGAGATTAGATAGATGAGTGGGGCAGGGAGGGAGGGAGAGAGAGAGAGAGAAAGAGAGAAAGAAAGAGAAAGTGGGGAGAGATTCATGCCAGATAAATAAGAGAGAGGGGGGAGGGAGAGGGAGAGATGACAGATGGAAAATATCAGCATTTCATGGGAATCATGAGGAGGAGGGAAGGAAGAGAGCAACGTCCAAGTAAAAAGAATGAAATAGGTCCTGAAGAGTCAGCTCAGTGGGGAGAAGAAGACCTACACCATCAGCAGTTATGTCCTGTCATTCATGTCATTCATGCCTGAGATTTGAGCCAGTCAGTCACGCCCGCCCGCAGTTCTGTGTCATCGTCAAAGCGCTGTGTTCCAAGCCAGGTCTTCATCCTCGGAAACAAGTGGTAGTCGCTTGGTGCAAGATTGGGGCTGTGGGGCGGATGAGGAAAATCTCCCACTTGAAAGCATTCAGGACTTCTCGAGTGCCGTAGTTCGTCCATTTTTAAACTTAATGCACCATTGGCGCACTCCACCTTCAGTGATGATGTTGTCCCCATACACTTCACACAGTTGCCGAAAAAATCCAATCAGTTTATGGTTTTTTGCCAACAAAAACCTTATCACTGATCGCACCTCACAACTCGAGGGATTTTCAATTGCAGCACACATTTCAAACGTTTGCTGTGAAATAAAGGGCAACGATACGAACCTCCCACTAGCACGACTAGATGCAGACTGAGCGGCAGACGCACAGACCAAAGATGGCTGTGCTAGCTCTGCCCCTTCTTGCTACAGATGAAAACGTAATCTATTTTGTGGATAGCCCTCGTAATATCCTGCCAGTTATAGTGAGCTAGCCAAAGGAGGAACTGAACGTTCTTCACAATGTATGGAGTTCTTCACAACGTTCAGGGGCTGTGCACCAGTCAGAAAGAGGGCAGTTTTGTACCATCAATATAGTTGAGTGGCTGACATTGAGAAATCCTACCAATGTCTGGGAAGGACTAGACTTGGCAGCAATGAGGCATCGATCATACCAACACAATAAAACACACTAAGCACCTGATCCATAGAAGCCAGGGTCTACCACAATAGAAAGGACCTTATGTACAAACTATGCAGACAGGCATCAGAGACAGTCCAACACATAGTGGCAGTTTGTAAAGTGCAGGTAGGAACACCATACACTAAAAAGCACAACCAAGTATCTGACACTGTATAGAGGAACATCTGCACAGAATATCGAATAGATCTTTCCAAATTTAGATTCCACAGCTAAGATCCTAAGAAATTTCCAGAGCAAATGAACAGGCAGGTACAGGTATCAATCAAATATTGTAGTAGTAGACGGGAAGAAGGAGTATGAGAGACTGGAGAAGTACCAGGGCCTGAAGAAAGAACTAGAGAAAACATAGGAAAGTAAAGACCAAAGTGGTCCCAATGGTAATAGGAGCACTCAGAGATATGAGTCCT
>NC_142012.1:107884043-107999043 GCF_049901735.1 Notechis scutatus
GTTCCAAAATGTAAGTAGTTATATTAAATAATAAGATGTATCCGGGTGAATAGCTATTCCAATTACAATGTATTCTTTAATTTTATTTTACCTCCAAGGGACTGCCATGAACATTGCTAATAATCTCGTGATTTCACAGAGGTGGGTAGAAATGCCTGTTTGCCTTTTGGAAGGAAGAAGAGGGGAGCTTTAAAGGCATAATCCAAGAATTTCCCTCCTCTCTTCATTCTTCCCTACCAAGATTTTACTTTCTTACATTCTTCATACGGATTCCTTATTTTTGCCTCTGTTTTAGGCGCTAAACCTGCCCCTGAGATATGCTTCCAGAGAGTCAATTCTGCAGGAGATCCATATGGAAACTGTGGCAAGGATTCCAAAAGTACTTTTGCCAAATGTGAACCCAGGTACAAGCTGTGCATCTGTCCGAAACAAAAATAAGTAAAGCAGTGCTAATAGAGATGCTGATCTCTATTATTCCTACATTATTCCTCTCTTTTCAGAGATTCAAAGTGTGGAAAAATTCAATGTCAAGGGGGAGCGAGTCGACCTGTAATTGGCACCAATGCTGTCTCAATAGAAACAAACATCCCTCTACAAGGAGGAGGCAAAATTCTGTGCCGAGGAACACATGTTTACTTGGGGGATGATATGCCTGATCCGGGCCTTGTCTTGGCTGGAACCAAATGTGAAGATGAAAAAGTAAGGCTTAGAAATCCTTTCCCTCAATCCCTTTGATATCTAAGGTCTTTCATATGTACATGTATTACATCTAGTCCTTTTTTTCAGTGTTACTTTCTGTGCTTTGAATTAATAGCCTGGCAAACCTAACATAAAGGATTATGCAAATAGCTCTTCCAATGTTAAGTATACTTAAGGTTTTATGGATGATGCATGGAATCAGTTTACTGTTTAGCCAGAAGGAGTAGCGGTAAATTGGAACATAAAAAATTTGAAACAAGTGTATATAGTATGGACAAAAATACTTATTTTTTTTATGTTGCACCAGTTTCTGGTAAATTATATATTAGAAAAAAACTGGAGAATGAGCAAGTGTTTGGTCTATACAAGTTACTCTTGCAACGAAGCAATATGCAAAGTGTTTATATTCAAAGATTGATGTGAAGCTTCTTATTGTTCGAGGTGATATCAAAGTAGTGGTAATATGGTTTCCAATACTTCCTGTGTCCAGCAGAATCAGCTAAAATTGATGACAGAGCTTAATTCAAGCATGGACACATTGACACGTACATGAATAATGTGTGTGGAATAATAAATGTTGAACACATAAAGTTATAATATCTGTCACCATGCACCATACTTCTCTATTAAAATGCTTATAATTATGAATATATGTTGAAGAGACTAAAAAGAAGGCTTTGACATAACATCACTTATTAAGAGCTGCCGATTTTAAAAATTTAACTTTAGCTTTTGCATTTTTTCATTCTACTCCATTCTACTTTATTTTTATTTCAATTTATTTCCATTCTTGTTCTGCTGGAGACCTGTATATTTACTATTTTTCTGGAGATCTGTATTTTTACCTTTTTTGCCATGGAGGGAAAAAGGAAGAGGCAACATTCACATTCTGTTTCTCAAATTTCACTCAAATCTATAAAACTGCTCCAAGTTGACAGTTATCTAAAAAGGCAAACATCTCTTGCCCTAAGCAACCAGGCCGCTCAGCTCTTGCCCCTAGTCTCTGTAATAGATATGACCTCCTGGGATGGAAAATACAGGTGGAGATTGAGAGCTCCAGACTTTTATATCTTTCTGCTTCAACGCCTGAAGAAGTTTCCCCCTCACAGAACAAAGCCATTTGTCCACCAACTGCAAAGCTTATACAACAAAGTGATAAGGATTTTAAAAATGTTACTGACTGTATAACTTGACAATTATTGTTGACAGCATAAATAGTATTGTCAATTCTGAGCTTCTAACTACAATTAACAACAAAGTGAACACTGTAAAAGACACTCTCATTAAATTTAAACATAGTCATACAAATACTACTGCTAAGTCAGTCAAGCTCATCTAGAAACAACTGTGTCTTAAAACACATAATAGTGGTGGAAAGTTGATCCTATTTTGGAACCTAAAAAGAGAGTGAGCATAAATTAATAGATATAAAACTACATCCAGAGGAGCATGGAAGGCAAGTATCACTCTCTCAGGAAGTATTAGACAACATAACTATTACTTACAGCCAAATCAAATCACTCTACAAATTCAAAATAACAGAGTAAATAGAGGAAAATGGAGGCCCAGAAGTGCAACCATTATCTCCCTCCGTTAGCTTTTACACTGTGAAAGGCAGTTGATTGATTTGCAGAAGGTTGAATGGCTTCTATCCAGGAGAGTCTAAACAAATCCTTCTAACCTTTAAACATCCTACCTGGGCCAGAATGTTGTCAAAAGGAAATCAATTTTGGGCAATTTTGAAATCTTCCCAGTGCATGTGTTTCATACAGAGGGAGTTAGCTCATTAATAACTCATCTTGGCAATAAGAGTGCTTTTACATTAAAATTTAATTGTAACAACATAACAATAGGTAACTTCAAAGACTTTCTATCATCACTGTCCTTGAGAAGAGACAGCCTGAGCAAACAATCTGTACCTTCCACAGAAGTCAATGTTCTGAAGAGCCCTTAGAGATAAACTTGATTGACTTTTTCAATATCTTGTGAGATACTGAACAAGTGAGTATTACGAAAAGGCTAGATGATCTGAAGAAATTATTGCAATAAGACACAAAAGTGCTAAGACTTTCATAGGCCTGCTCACCTCGAGAAAACAGTACTTATTTGAGAAACCACCTGCTGGTTACTTCCTATTTTAATATGGCAATATCGCAGAAAAGAACATCAAAAAGTCCTCAGGAACAGTTTCTACCATAGTCTGCCTGCTTCTTGTTAAAATAGTATACCACATGGAAATGTAAGAAATGGAAACAAAATGGAACCCGATAGACAAGAGGAAACAGGATGCAACAGAAATCTTCATGAATTACAAGCAGAGGGTGATTGCAGGGCAAGATCAAGTGAAAAGGAAGAAACCCTTAGCTCAACACTTCTGCAATAAAAAATCAAGCCCAAAACATCAGTTAGCGTTTTCCCAATCACCCTCCCCGCCAATATTAAGCATAAGAGTTTTATCTAGTTACTGACATGGAATAAAGCTGGCTGAAGAACAGTAACAAATGGGACCTGGTGGTGTTCTTCTTTGAATTTGACTTTACAGCATCCCAAGAGTGCTATGCAGATTGTATCAAGCAGGTTATAACTATTTCAAATACATTAAAATTTGTTACAGGCTGGGCTGAAATTCTCCATGTAGTGGAGCTGGGAGTCTCCATTGGCATGGACAAGATAATGAACTAATGAAGTGATTTAACTCAATTTCCTATGTTCCTGTTTTAGAATATAAAATCTTTTTCCTGAAAAAATCATGTGAAATGATCAAATTCATTTAAAAGGGAGTATTCCAAAATATATACAGGTCTTTGAAACTAGTAGCATGTTTTTTCTATGGAATGCAACACGAGGAACAATGCATAAATATATGAAAAATGGACTGGTGTATTATAAGATACATATTTTGGATGCAAAAAAATAGTTGCATTATATAGTGTAGCTTTGCTATCTCCTGGAAACTTTCCTGCAAATGCCGATAAAAATGATAATCCAGCTGGGATCCATCAAGCTCTGTCATTAACTCCCAAACAATTCATCTGTTTTCCTTGGCCTTTTTGTGATTGTGTTCAGTTGGATTGTTCTTGATTTTCATCTTTACTTGTGCAATATTTTAATACTGTCTAGCTATACATGGTTATTGCTTGATTTATTGATTTTATTAATTTTTGCTCCTTTATTATTTATTAGATTGTATTGTATAAGCTTCATGGGGGAGGGCTTTAGTCCTTAGGTAACCTAGAAATGTCTTTAAAGCATAAAATAAATAACGAGTAACACACAGCCCAGACAATGTCCTCTGATTTATAAGAATTGAATTTTTTTAGACTGATCTTCCAAATAGGCTTGAGTCCTTCTGCCTTCTGCCTTTCGTTTTCAGATTTTAATTATGACTTATGGTTTTCCTTCCTTGATTTGGGGGTGGGATTCTTTATGAAAACGGACTCCAGGATCTTAGCACTGTGTCAAAGCGATGGTCTTTTTCTGAAAGGAGAACGAAGAACACCTTGACTTAACGGTTGGAACTATGCTATTTAGTGGCTTTTGGATGACATTTTCATCTTCTTCATTAACTATGTGCTTTAGCATATTCAAACCTGGGAAAGTTGCCAAAGCATAAAGCAGTTCCTGCAAAGCAAAGAAAAAACTTTTCACACCAAGAAGAATATATAAAACATCTTGCTCAGTATATCTGTGCATAGCTTTTCCAGAGTAGTCAAGCAAGGAAGGAAAATAATGAAAAGCTATGAGAACAGTGCCTCTGAGAATTTGAGAAAGGTGGGGTTAAAGCAACATCCCCTGCTATTGGCAGAGTACATATCAAGATTAGTTTCTGTCTTATCTAAATCTCTGAGCTTATGCTTACTTTTGAGGTCCATATGCTTCACTTGTTATACATAAGCTTGCGCCAGTATCTAAGTATTTGTGACCAAGTTCTTGGTTTTTATATATCTGAGCAAGATGGAAATATAGTAAACTGCTTTTGTGGTCTGTAGGGGATGTGCCATATTTGTTTTCCTCCCTGAAGACTAGAAGAAATGTACATGCTCCGAGTTCAGGCAGATTATCCTCATGGAAGAGAAGATGAAGAGGCTGGAAACAAAATAGTCCTCTTTCCAGCTTATGAAGGAAGATAAGGAATTATTGCAATAGACACAGAAATGTTAGCAGGAGGTTTACCTACTAACCACCCATGTATCTCTGGATGAAGAACAGCTGCATAGAGCCGTGATGGTGCAGTTGTTAGAAGGCAGTATTACAGGCTAATTCAATCCTCACATCTCAGGTTTGACTTAGCCTTCCATCCTTCCAAGGTCAGTAAAATGAGGGCCCAGATTGTTGGAGGCAATATCCTGACTCTGTAAACCGCTTAGAGAGGGCTATAAAGCACTGTGAAGCGGTATATAAGTCTAAGTGGGATTGCTATTGCTATAAAGCACCGGAGGACTCAAGGAAGAAGATCTTGCATGATGTACAAAGGGAAGAATGTTGGCCTTTGTCCTGAAAATGAGGACATCATGTGTGATAGATTCCCTACTCAGAGATACTAAAGCAATGATCTGTAAGCCTGATAATATGTTAAGAACAGTCCCCTTGATGCCTGGATGTAATGGGAAAGTTCAGAAGACTCCTTAGCTCACTGATAATTATTCCTTTTTATTGATACATATGGAAATTCATCTACATGACACAGCCAGACACATCTTTGAACATACCAAATGTGTGTGTGTCTGCATGTCTGTGTGTGTCTGTGTGTCTGTGTATGAAAACTGGCTACACAGATGATGCCAAAAGAAATAGTTTGGATTCTCTGACAATTGAAGTAGTTGTTGAGTTCTCATTTCCTTCCTGATAGTATTTACTCAATAATGCTCTGAATCAAGCTGAATAATTCTCTGAATCAAGCTCATCTCTTGCCAGAAGTCCCTCATTTGGCAAGAGATGAGCTTGATTCAGAGCATTATTGAGTAAATACTATCAGGAACTCATTAATACTACTTCCCCCGGGACTGAGACAGGGAAGGATAGCAGGATGTGGAAATATTCAATAAAGAACATATAATTAAAGGAAGGGACAAGTCAAGTTTGATGAATTGAGGATTTCATGACCTTTATCCATCTACCCAAAGTATGAGGAACAAGCAAGGAAAAGTAAAGATCTTATGACTTAGAAGGTATTACTGAAACTTGATAGATGGAACTCATGAGCAGAATGCAAAACTCAGGGGCATAAGTCGTTTAAAAGGCATAAGGAGGAGAAGTTTGGCATTATATATGAAAACAGAATATCCTCTCATACAGGCAAGTAAGCTTGAAAGTCAGCTTGAAAGTTTAGAACAGATTATTAAGTAGTCAGTTTGTGAATATTTAGAAAATAATAAACTGTTTGCTAGGAACCAGCATATATTTACTAGGGAAAAATCATGCCATCTGATCTTCATTTTGGTAGAAGTTCGAATTTAATTGAGCACAGAAATAGCCATAAAAATATCTTCATCAGCGTCCTAGAAGGAGAGCAGGGAAAGGAAAACGGCACAGCAACATCTCACACATGGTACATCAGGAACAGCATTTGCATCACAATGTGTCTGCATCATAGTTTGGATGGAATTACAATTCTTTGCAGATGCACCTGAGTACGTTGACTTAAAGTGTTGTGAATCAATAAAAGTTACTAGCATAAATGCAAATCAGGGTTTGGAAACCTGCACACCTGATTGGTCCTTATACAACAACTAGGGATTGGTCCATAACTAGTCCCTGATTGGCCACTATTTTGACACTTCTCATTGGTTATTAGTTTGAACTTGTTGCACATGTCATTGGTTAATAAGGTAGCAGCTAACCCTATAAAAGGGTTACTGCTGCCCATAACCTTGCTCTGTTCTGTTCTATTTACTATTATTAAAGAGTTGAAGTCACTGGTCAGATGTCTGGTCTCCATTATTCTCCAAACCTAACATAAAGTATTTCAATATCAAACAAGTTGAAGAAAAATAAAGAAGAAAGAAAAAGATATAAAAAGTGTCTTCAACATTCTTTACAGAAATATATAACTACAAATATATTCTAGCCTCTCCCTCCTAAAGTTACAACATCTTACTCCTCTCTCGATTAATTTATCCCATCTTGGCATCAAAACCATAAATCAAAGTTATGTTATTTTTATGCAAAAAGTCTATAAGAGGCTTCCTATCATCAATGAAAATAGATAATGTCTTTTTTCTAATCAAAGAAATCAGTTTAACTGTTTCAAATATGTCAACTTCACCAACCATTCCGACATAGAATCTTTCTAACTATGCACATATAATAATTCTGCTGCTTTAATCATATATTGGAATAGTCTTCCATGGCTTTTATCTATTTATCCTTTAATCCTTAAAAGACAATTTCCTGCTTCAGTTGAATATTAATCTTTAAAATCCTCTGTACCAATAATCCATCCTTTTATAAAAGGCGTCCATATCCAGGATGACATCGTGTGGCCTGCAGGGATGCTGAGGGGGAGAGTGGCTTGCACGTCTTCCCCAACAATGAGACCCATAGTTATTTAAATCAATGGAATTAAAATGTACAATCACCTGCTTCTAGTTGGTAGGCTGTCTTGGAAACAGTGGAAACTGCTGCCTGGATGGCTCCACTGGTATGGACATGTCCAGAGAGCAGCACCTTCCACCGTTGCCAACACAGCCTACCAACTAGAACCTGATGGCCGGCGATCTTGCAGTCATCCAAAGCAGAGATGGCAAGATACCATCAAGAGACACAGCTAACCGTGCAAAGTGGTATTCAATTATCTGAAAAGCAGACCCTACATCTGCGGGAATACACTTGGAGGAGGAGGAGGAAGGAGGAGGAGGAGGAGAAGCTGCTTTTAATTCATCTTTGTTCTTATTTTAATAGCAGTCACTTTAATGGAGTGTGGTCATCCAGCCATTGGCCTGTCACTCTCCTCTAGCTGAGCAGTGTTTATAGGGCTGTTTTGAGATATTAAAATTAGGAGAGGATCCAATATAGACCCCCTGAGAGCTCTTTTCTGTTGAGTTATAAATGCAATAAGTAAATAAAAAGAAACAATTTGGTGTGCCATAGGATACTGAATGGTTTGTTTGTTTGTTGTGAGGCTTCAGTGGTATATTTTATTTGTTGTGAAGCCGGTTCCCTTTCATTTCTTTCCTAATTTCCCCTTTCCCTAGAGGGAAAATCTACCCTGATTAAGCGTCAGTATTCTGTTCTGCTTCATTTTGCCCCCTGCCTGCTCATAAAAATTGTGCCTGGCTTTTAGCCCTGCTGAAATAAGTCCCCAAATTAAAGGAGAGCAGATATTATGGGAGAGATCTGATTGTTGACCTGGCATTAATACCCATTCCTGCACCGTATAATCTTTCTTCTACTCTGATGATATATCAGGCACTCTGTAAGTGGGTCATTTTAGTTTGCATTGTGAGTCTGCTTTTATAGGGATGTCAATCTTTCTCTGTCCCTGTGTTTCAGCTCCAGTGAAATAGTGAAGTTAACTCTCTATGATGATTCCATGAACAATGAACATTCGATTACATGCCACTCCCTCTTATTCATTTCCCTATAAATAAAAGATAAATGTATTTTCTCAGGCAAATGCTAATTTAACCCTGCAATAAAATGATGATTCTGTTTAAACTTTGAGTCCATATACATCTAATTTACAAAGGAAAGCAGTTTAATTTGGGGGGGGGGGGTGAGATAGGCTTAATATATAGTGGACAGAAATTAACCTCTGGCAACATTTGAAATATTTTAGCTATTATGGGTTCTTCTTCAGAAAGAAGAAAAAATAGAAAACGCTGCCATTACCCATTTTGAATTTTCAATTTTTAAATATTTGGGAGTTTTTTCAAGCTGTTGCTTTCCACCCCAATGCTGACCTTATCACAAATTGCTTCTGACATTATTCTTTTTTTTAAAGCCTCTTAATATAGATGCCATTGTTGAAGAGAAAGGCTTTGACAAATATCTTGGATGAACAAAATTCTTTGGCATGATATTGCATAATTGTGTTTGCATCCGTAAGAAGCCTCTGACTTCTAAAATTTAAATTCAAACTAGCTTCTCTTCACATTGATGAAGAGCAGATTTTCCACTTCTGTCATGCAGATGGTAATTCATGAGGTGAACCTTTGCCCCCTTATCTTATTCCTGTTCTCTTTTGTCTCTCTTATATAACCTTACCCAAACTCAACCCGCACCCCACCTCACCTCAAATTGGACAAACAGGGATCATGCAAATTTGGACAGTGCCATAGTTAATCAATCAGAATAGAGCTTGAAGGAACCTTGGAGGCCTTCTAGTCCAACCCCCTGTTCAAACAGGACACCATATACATTTCAGGCAAGTGGCTGTCCAGTCTCTTCCTAAGAAACCTCCAGTGAACCTCCCTACAGCTTCACGAGGCAAGCTGTTCCACTGGTTAATTGTTCTCGCTGTTAGGAAGTTTCTCCTTAATTTCAGGTTGCTTCTCTTCTTGATTAGTTTCCATCCATTGTTGGATGTAAGAGGGTACACCAACTCTTCCATCATGTCGAGGAATGCTGACTTAGGTTTCCACAAACAGTGATGTTCATTCGGTCAGTTTGTGATTGAAGCACCAGGCTAGAAACCAGAAGACTGTGAGTACTTGTCCCGCCTTAGGCACAAAGATAGTTGGGTGACCTTCTGTCAGCCTAGGAAGGGGACAATGGCAAACCACTTTTTAAAAATCTTGCCAAGAAAATTGCAGACACTAATTTATGCAGTTGCCAAAATCTATGCAGGAGTCAAAAACCGACTTGAATACACCTACACACAGCAATGATGTTCACATATAGGATTACTTTCCATTATCTTCAGAGAAGGAAGTGGTGAAAATTAACAGTATATTTGTAATATTTGCTGAACTTCCAAATAGACCCAATGTAAATCTAGATAAATAAATTCTTTCTGGTAGGTGCCACACACTTAAAAAAGCAGTTTGGTGGCCCACTCATCCCATCCCAAAATATGCATATCTAGTTTCCAATAAGCTTTAGTTAAGAATTCCTCATGGACCTACAGTACATGGCCATGGCTGGGGCGTTAAGAGTTGTTAACCTAATCTTACGTAGCTTTTTCTCTGGTAATATTACACTAATAACTAGAGCATACAAAACATTTGCTAGACCAATACTCGAATACAGCTCATCAGTCTGGAACCCACATTACGTATCTGATATTAACACAGTTGAGAAAGTCCAGAAATATTTCACAAGAAGAGTTCTCCGCTCCTCTAATCGTTGCAGAATACCTTATGCCACCAGACTCAAAACTCTAGACCTAGAAAACCTAGAACTACATCGCCTTCGGTCAGATCTAAATATAGTATATAAAATCATACATTGCAATGTCTTACCTGTCAATGAATACTTCAGCTTCAACCATAACAATACAAGAGTACACAATAGATACAAACTCAAGGTTAACCGCACCAAATTTGATTGCAGGAAATACGACTTCAGCAACAGAGTGGTCAATGTCTGGAATACTCTACCTGACACTGTGGTTTCTTCCCCAAACCCCAAAAACTTTAATCTTAAACTGTCTACTGTTTACCTCACCCCTTTCCTAAGAGGCCTGTAGGGGGCGTGCACAAGCGCACCAACGTGCCTACCATCCGTGTCCTATTGTTTCTTTTTATTTTTCTTATATGTATCCATTTCATATATTCATAACTATGTTTATACTTATACCTATTATCTTGTAAGCAATTGACAAATCAAATAAATAAATAAGTAATAAATAAATATTTCATTCAGAACCCTTTAGGTCTTAGCATCTTGCTATGTTATTTCATGGTGCAATATTGGTTGATAGATTTATTAAATATACTAAATCAAAATTTAGTTTAAAATCATAACCAGAAGAGATTTGAAATTCTGTGTTGAATTAGAAATACAGTACAGAAAGAAAAATCCAGTTGTTTGGTCTTTATACCATAAATTTTCTTTTGCCTGTTCTTATGTCTTTACAGATCTGTCTTAATCGCCGCTGCCAAAACACCAGTATATTTGGTGTTCATGAATGTGCGACAAAATGTCACAGACGTGGGGTAAGCATTACAGATTCAATTTTTTATAGTTAGTCAATCTCCAGCTGAGCAATAAATCATTCATTGATTACAGCGCTTAAAACGGTGATTTCTTTGTAATATATCTGTCAGGTTTTTTTTCAGCCTCTGCTTCCAGAAAGATCAATTTTCAATGCCCTTTCAATGTCCAAGAAAGGAAATGTGGCTTTTATTTGACAAAGCAATATTGCTGGTCACGGTGACCTTATCTTTACAAAAATTAACATTCAGCAGTTTAAAAACTAGAATGAATTCACTTATGCTCTTGTTAATGTTTCAGGCATAATAGGCTGGGGTGAAGGATTCTTTCAAATATATCCATCTGTTTGGAACAGAGGATAGGCATGTTCAGCCAAGGAGATGTAACAGAACTGAAATATTTTTAAAATGTTTTACAAAAAAAAATGAAGTGAAAACATTTAGTGAGTCAGCCCATCCTTCAGGTCTCTAAGGAAATGTTCAGGGAGAAAATCAATTATGAAATTAAAATATAAATATAGTAAAAGCATAATCCACCATTACTGTAAACAGTGTTTCAGATAATCAAACAAGACAGAATGTATATATGATAATAGGAGCTGATATGATTTCTTTCTGTCTTGAATGATCAACCTTCTAAATTTCAAAGATGGAGGCTCCTTTTTAGGCAGTGCTTAACTTAGCCACATATGCTTAAATATTTTGCATATTTTGTTCTAGCATACATCAGTGTTCACAAGTATTTCGGTAAGACACTTAACTATCTATGCCCAAACCACAAATGAGAACCCACTGGTCACCTATTTTCATTGTAGCTTCTTCAGTCTTGTGAGACTAGGTGCAATTTAAACTTATTTAGTAAATCTGAGAACTAAACTTATTCACAATAATGCATATATAACACTCTAGGGACAAACAAACTCTTTGAAAAATGGGCTGCCTTTCCATAATCTTCTAGCATGGCAACAATCTAGTGACAATATTGTTAGGTAACTATGGCCATTGGGAGACCCAAAATACTGGGCCCTTGATCTGTTGTAACATCAGATTTACATCCTTTGGAATTGCAGCTTCCAAACTAGTAAATTGTCTACATTCCTTCAAGGGGACATTGTAGAAGAAAAAATGCTATCAAAATCATTCTGGACGCAGGTACTGTAATCCTACACTTTTTAATTCTGGAGTCAATTAGTTTTGTTCCACTTGGAGTTACATTTGGAACAATCTATAAAAGGGTGTAGTCTTTGTAACATCACAAAGTATGATTGCTGTACCTTATTTACTTTTTTTTTATTTTTATGATAGGCATAAATCTTTGGTAGTGTTTTCCATGTTCATATGTGTACATGCTTTTGCTTTTGAGGTCTGCAACAATAAAAAAAATTGCCACTGTGAGGCTCATTGGGGTCCTCCCTTTTGTGACAAGGCAGGATTTGGTGGCAGTGTTGACAGTGGGCCAGTACGACAATCTGGTGAGTAAACAGACAAAAGAAAAGAAAAGATAAATGGAGGAACTGGCTTTGGACATCAGATTATGCTTTGGATATCAGATTATCTAGGGATCTAGTTTTTTTATCTCAGTATCCACTTCTAGCTGCCATTGCAGATATAAACAAATTGGATTATGTGTAGGGTGGTGCCTTGTTTCACTTGAATTGCAAAAGTAGTTACAGATGTAATTTACTGATTGTGCCTTTGTCCATTTATGGTAACAAAAGACTGTTCATTCTCCTCCATAGACCTTCCCAAATAAATTCTTTCTCTTCCATTGTTTTGTGCTGGCACATCTTCATGTCTTTTGCCTTTGTCCTGTTGACTCTTTTATATAATAGCATTGGGTCTTTCAGATGACAGCAGCATAATATAAGTGACAGACCGGAACAAGCAATGTAATACAGTGAGAGGAAACTTAAGATCACTGATGAACTCTTGGAAGGACTGTGTTTTTTAATCTTCTTCTCCATATCTACCAATTCCTTCATCTGATTGAATGCTGTGCTTTTTAAACCCCGTTGTCCTGAGAGATAAGGATTATAGTCACTGTCCCATAGAGCCAAAGATCAGGATTGTAGTTTCTGTCCCATAGAGCCAGAGCAATGGTAAATTTGAGTACTCACATAATAATGTTGGAGGTTGAACCATTCTAAATATGCTTCCAAGCATCCCTGAGAATGATTTAATACTTACAACAGAAGGTGAATTTATTTATAGGAAATATATAGGCAAAGGCCTAGGATCTAGCTGCCACAAGGAAGCACCTGAAGGCAGGACAAGAAAGCGCCTGAAGGCGGGACAAGAAGGAAAAGACGGAAACTAATCAAGGAGAGATCCAGCCTAGAAATGAGAAATTTCCTGATAAAACTATCAATAACTGGAACAGCTTGCTTTTGGAAACTGTGACAGCTCCATCACTGGAGGTTTTAAAAAAGAGATTGGACAGTCATTTGTCCAGAATGGTATAGGGTCTCCTACTTGAGCAAGTTGGACTAGAAGACCTTCAAGGTTCCTTTCAACTATTCTATTCTATTCTATTCTATTCTATTCTATTCTATTCTATTCTATTCTATTCTATTCTATTCCATTCCATTCCATTCCATTCCATTCCGTTCCATTCATGTGTGCCTACAGAAAAAGTATCTCCAATTAGCAGTGTTGGACAAGAATAGAGAGAATGAAAGGTAAAGAGAGAATGCAGAGGAAAATCTTAACTCTATATTTATACACTACTGCTGCTTTGTTGCGAGGAGGTCATGGGGTACTGCAAAATCAGCACTATTAGATTTGCACCTCAAACAAATAACTTCACTGTATTTAAATTCTGCAGAGCAAACTTCATGGGTGTTTTTGTTAGCGCTATCCCATACAAAGTTTGGGAATTTCCAAGAGGCAAAAGTAATTTTCTCCCATTAATTGTAAATATCAATGTTTCATTTCTAGAAGGCTCTGAAATTTGTTAATATTGAATTGCTCTTGCAGAATAATGAAATTAACTTTTTGCTAAGGGAATTGGCAAACATCCTTCCATTAGGGTAAAATACCTAAACATATTTTGCAGAGATGTTCAGGGAGATTAGGTAGCATAGCCAGCTGTGAAGTTGTACACGTGGCTAGCCAATCCTCATATCCTTTGCAGTCCAACCTTGAACTTTATCTAACTGTTTCTTACACCCATTGTGAAAAAGGCAGATGTAACACTAGGTTCCTCATATGGGTCACCTAAACTTCATCTGCATATAGCATACTTTGCTATCCTAGACAACAGCCCTAATCTTAAACTGTCTTGGCTTAATAAATCACAGACAGTATAGACTTCAGTTTTGATATCCTTAGATTATTGTTGACATTTTCCACATCATTCTTTCGATTCTTTAACTAAAGATGTGATAACTGATTAAGTAGGAAACTTAGTAATAACTAAGTTGATTCAAGTAAGATCCGCTGATTCGTATAAGATCACCTCACACAACTGTCATTCAAGAAAAAGAATTTAGAAGGTATACAGGTGAGTAGGAGCACATACACATGCATTGATATTTCTTTTGAATTTTAAAATTTAAATATCTTGTGATCCTCCAAGTTAACTTTGTTAAAGAGCTACATATTAAATAAACAGCTACCTATGCAGTAGGCAATAATTGCTAAGAAAAGCAGAGTCCTTCCCAGCCTACGTACTTAAGAATCATCAATTTTTCCACAGGGTTCTTTGTATGTGTGGATTGATAGGAAAACTTTTCTAGTTCTTTAACCTTTCATTTTTTGGCAACCCCCTAAAAATATATTTATTCTGCCTGCAAGTCTTAAGACAGCTTTATCTGTGCCTGAAATTGGGTAGGAATTGATTTTCCTCTTGTAAATCATATACAACCAAACCTTTGAAGTCTGTAAAGATATTTCTATGTTGACTGGGTGGTAAGAACAGAATCAGCGCTACCTTCATGCCTACCGTTGAAGTTTGGAAATGATCTCAATTTGGAGGGGGTGGAAGGGATAGACAGCATTATTCCAATTAAATGAGATGGCATTTACTGCAAAGTTATGATAGTGAGGTGAGTTTGTGACATCATACAAATCTCTGTATCAGTACAGTGGCATAATGATTTTATAGTAAAATGAAGTTTAGATTTAAAAAAAAACCCGTTCTTATTCAGACAAGAATCCCTTCTTGGAATTATAATAGCAAAAACAAAACAAAAATTCCCAGGAGTTGAATAAGTGAATTTAATCACAGTTCAACATTACTTATATTCAGCAGCATTCCTACTGACTATATAAAGCCAAGTAACAACACTGTGAAGTTTGGATGTGTTCATGTCTTTGCATTCTGCTTTTTCATTTGAAGCCTCTTTCATCCAACTCTTTATCATAACAAATAAACCTAATAAAGTCCATGGATATGATCACATTAATGCTAAGCACATTCTGCTCAATCTCTTTCCCGGTAATTTAAATAGGATTGTGATATATTGATCTTTTTCCCATTGATTTCAATTTATTCTGGAGGTCAAGGAAGGGCACAATCTGTCCTTTCACACATGCAGTGAATAGAATTGATAATGCCAACAAATAAATGGGTACAGGATGGGAAGAGAGTAAGAAATGGCACCAAAAACATTAGGGATGCCTGATCTCTTTCATTTTTCCTGGCCTGTCACCAGATACAGTAGTAGCTTATGCTATTTGCCAGAAATGTAAGTCTCGGCCTTCAACAGAAGGACAAAGAAACATTCAAGTGTTATTTATTTCAGAGCAAGTTAGTTTTGCTTGGAAGGAGATATCACAGGACAGATTTATGGCTGTGGTGGTGCAGTGATTAGAATACAATATTGTAGGCTAACTCTACCCACAGTCAGGAGTTCAATCCTGACTGGCTCAAAGTTGACTCAACCTTCCATCTTTCCAAGGGTGGTAAATGAGGGCCCAGATTGTTGGGGGGGAATATGCTTACATTGTAAACCACCCAGAGAGTACTGTAAATCACTATAAAGTGGTATATAAGTCTGTGCTACTGCTATTGCATTTTAAATAAATATAAGTTAAAAATAAGTAGACACAAAATATTTTTAATTCTAAATAGAGGTAGAAACCCACTGTTCTGTGCTAAATTTGTATTTACATACGACTTTTCAAACTTCTCAATAGCTGAAATTCTGTGGGCTGTTTACCACAATCAAACTAAAAAGGATACATAAAATGATAAATTTGAATCTCCAATATAAATTCAAGAAATAAATAAATAAATATCCAACAAAATATAAAGATACCATACAAGCTAGGCAGAAGCAAGGAGGTTGACTTATCTAAAACAATGTGAATTAAACTATGATTAAAAAGCTTGGGAAAATGAAAGTCTGCTCCCCTGTGTCAAAATTAGGTCATGTGATCACCATTTGCATGCTTCACAGCCAGATTCTGACCAACAGTCAGTGGATTGGCTGACAGTAAAATTACAAGTTGCAATCATGTGATGTGTTGCTTAACTGTCACATCATGGATAAAGCGATGGAGTTGCCGGTCCCAACTGTTATAATTAAATGAGTCCTTCCTTCCTTCCTTCCTTCCTTCCTTCCTTCCTTCCTTCCTTCCTTCCTTCCTTCCTTCCTTCCTTCTTTCCTTCCTTCCTTCATCACACACCTACAAACATGCCTACAATCTCTTATCGATATTGATGTAATAGTTATATTGTGTTATATGCCCAAAAATGATAAAGAACATCAATTCTAGAAAGACAGGGCAATTTCTTGTGAAGGAGTGATGTGACTTTAATTTCCCCATATATGTTGGCCAACTTTGCTTAGTTTTTCTCAAGTGTGGCTCTTCAGATGTGCCAGAACTGTGCTTTCATAATCTCAACCAGAGTGGTCAATAAGGAACAGTGATCCCTATTTGGGTAAGACTATCACCTTAGGGAAATCTAGTTTATTCATTGCTACATTATTTGAGCCATAGAAGATGAAAGCACAGAATATCTGTAACCATGCCTTTTATCTAACTTCAAAATTAGTCCTTAATAGTTCTTTGTGTGCGTGTGTGTGTGTGTGTGTGTGTGTGTGTGTTTGCATGATTGCAGATTAGAAATACTGCTACCCCAAATCCTAAGTAAGTGATTTTTTATTTAACCTTCTTTTTAATTAAGGATGATGGGTTTGTTTGTTTTAGATAACAGAAGCTTAATTGCAATACTTATAACCATCCTGTGCCTTCTGGCGGCCAGTTTACTTGTGTACTTCAAGAGGAAGATCTTGATTAGAGTGTTCTTTATTAATAAGAAGACTACAATAGAGAAACTTAGGTATGGTATTTAACATTGCTCTTTTTTGAAACTGCAACCTCAGGAAAAACTACCCATTGTCTATTGCTGATCAATGTCTTCCAGAATGAATATTACCTATATTGAAATGTATTTGAATATAAGTAGCTCAGGTTGGTAGTTGGGCTATATAGAAATCAGACCACGTCTCAGGAACAACAACCAGCCATTCAAATAGACCCGAAACCAGACCATGACTCAGCAGTATCCAAACAAACAACATTAATTTACATCACACAGACAGTACTTAAAACCAAAGACCATGCCTTGGTAACAACAGCCAGCCAATCAAACAGTCCGAAGTCAGACCATGACTCAGAAGTAGCCGAACAAACAACATCCACACTAATTTGCATTACATAAAAAGGTATTTAAAGGCCAGTGCTCTGACAGATGAGTGCAATTCAAAGCACACTGGCAATGTCTCCTCGAATGGTGATGAAACGTTTGCAACCAAATTGCCGAGCTCGGAACTCAGACCAATAGCTAATTCTGTATTCTTTCATTAATATCATGTATTACAATGACACATTTCAGTTTATTCAGTTAGAAGTAAGGTTCTGTGTGAATGTGTAGTTTGTTCTTATTCATATATGAAATTGAACAAGTGTAGTGTGTGTCAAAGGTCAAAAGGGATGCTCTTAGTTCAAAACAGAAGCAACATATGAGGAGTTATTAGAGGAATTAAAAACACAGAAGATCCACTAAAGCAGGAATGGGTGGCCTGGAGCAACAGTATAAAACCACATGTGGTGATCAAAACTCTTGGACACTTTTGATTTTTTTTTTAAATTTGAATGCCTCTTCGCTTGTAGCTATTGCCTGGGAAGAGAAGAAAGAAAGAAAAATGTCAGAAAAAGAAATAAAAGTTAACCTCACTCACTTTGCATTCTAGTTCCATCAACTATTTGCTTTAGCCCTACTAGTCATTAGCATTTAACCCTTCAGCTCAGTATCGCTGCAGAATTGGGTCCCTCAACAGAATAAAATCTGATTTTGCCAACAATGAGGCATCATGTCTCTCATATGGATTTCTTCTTTTTTAAAAATGTAAAGCATCATCTGAGGAAAGTAGTCTTAATGAGATTGGAGCTGGTGTGGAGTCGGGAATTAACTTTTTCCTTCCTTGTCCAGGAAAATTTCTCTTAAGAAGGAGATATTATTTTATTAATTCGATTGATATCCCACCTTTGTATTCTACCAAGGTGATCATCAAGATACAAAGTAAAACAAAACAATCGGCATAATTAAAGCATATAAATATTACACTCAGTATTTGTATTTGTCAGGGAGTTCGTATGCTTATTTTGCTATATCTGAGCCAGTTGACAATCCATTACTGGGTGGGACTGGAGATGTTTCTTTTAATACCTAAAATGGATAAGATATTGAAGGGGTTATTTTCTCCTATTCATTCATCTCAGATAGTGAAGCTTTTAGTCTTACCTATGATGAAATAAATTACCTAAACAAAGTGAAAGGCTTTTCAGTTGCTATTTCACGAAAAGGAATACCAAGTTTTAAGACCTTGAAAACCTTATGTAATATTTGAAATAAAATTGTTTTTAACCTCATTTGCTTACTTTTGTTACCTTTTGGTTGAGATCATTGTTTATAGTAGATAATTTAAGTGTAGTTGTTTTGTGTAATGTAGGTATATTAGAAAGATGAGCTGAAATACTGTATTGTGAATATAAATTGTTTGGGGTTTTTTCTTGCACTAAATCAAGACCACAGCACTTTGTGATGTTCTTGTTGTTGTTTCTCATTTTGTTTTGTGGTAAGCAATTAAAAAGTGGAAGGCATTTGCCTGCTTGAAATATTGAAAGATTGGAAGTAGCCTTTTGTCTCTAGCCCATTGAATGAAGCACGATATCCATAGCGAAGGTCATTACTTCTTAAACACCAGCTTCATTAGAAGTATCCCTTGGGGGCTATAAAGCATCATTTCCACAGATTGCCAGAGCTAATTTAACAGACTAGTGGTTCTAAACAACAACAAAATCAATATTTTTATTCTTGCAAGAGTAATGGATGGATTTTGCAGTCACTGTTACTAAAAAAATAAAATAAAGATAAAGGAGCGTTATATCAAACTATAACCCTGATGTTATATTTTCCAAGCAGTAGCTATTTTTTAATGAGTGTGTTTGCATTGCAGGTCTGTGAGTCAAACAAGGCCTTCCAGTTCATCTGAATCTAATCATGTTCATACTGCAGCATCCATCAGTAAGAAACTAGCCAAACAGCCACAAAATTCAACCACACCCAAGGTGGGTTTTATATAAAGTAAAGTTAAAGATTCCCTCGAGTCAACTCAGCTTCAAGTGTCTATATGGACATAGCTGTGTAGTTTCTTTATTATCAATAATTTGTCATTGCCTTCTTCCAGGATTTGAGCAACCTTTAGACCTGTTAGCACCTATGTCTAAGTATATTTAATTGGATATCATTAAAAATGATTTTAATGTTTTTCTCAGTAGTTATTATTTATAATTTTTATGTGTTATATGCCTTTTCCAACCTGCAGCACAAGTCAGAGAAACACAGTAATTACAAAACTGTCATCCCCCCAAAGAATTCAAAATGTAACAACCTGCCAATTAATACACACTAACCATTGCAACCATGCTATTGACAACACCCTACAGTACAGCCAAGTGCAAATATATCCGGAATTTCTATAAAAAAAAGAATTAACCTTGAAACTGCCCATCCTAATGAGTGCAAGGTGGGATAAACAGAGCCTTCTAGTTAAACATGCTAATTAAATAAAAGAAATTATACATCCACTTAAGGAGGCAACAGAAAGAAAAACCTGCCCAGAGAACATAATACGTCAAGAGGTTTGTAGGGAGGGGGATGTTAATAAATAAAGAGGTTTTTAGGATGTTCCTATTGGTATTAGGAAGTTCATTACCACTGATGACAAACTATTACAAATGCCTATTACAATGTGACAATGGAATTACATAAAGGGCAAATGCCACCTAGTGATGCACATTTGATTACTTGTTCCTCCTCTCCTTCCTTTCCTCTCGCCCTTATGAACCAGAAAACTTCAGCTATGAGAATTTCTTGTTTAAAACAGATTCCGGCTATTCTCAGGAGCCAATTAGAACCCCTCCTGAGCAATGAATTCTGAAAAAACCCATAGGGTCCAGAATAGCCTGAATGTCATTGTTCTGGTTTGTCTAAGACCATGGAAAAACCCTGCCAAGAGACTATTGCAATAATCTGTGCATGAAACAACTAAGGTATGCACCAATAGAGCCTCTGTCAAATAAAGAAAGCAAAACACAAATTTGGTTAATGAATGAAATCAAATCAACACAGCCAGATTGGAAAATGCATACTGGTTTCCATGCTCTAGACGAATGAAGATTTTAAGAGCTGAAACAAATAAATGTACTGGTTTCTGGATTGCAGCCAGTTCTCTTAGACAGAAATAATGCTTTTTAAACATCCAAGGATTAGTGTTTGAGTATGCTGTTAATTGGTTGTTAGTTGACTTCAGGAAAAATAAAGAGGGCATATTAAAAAGGAAGAGCCATTTAAACCAGCCCTGAAAGCAGTGACATTTAACCATTAATTTGTATGTCTGAGAAGAAGCATATTGGCACAATTCAGCCCAAATGATTTTAACATTTATTTCAGTGGGAAAGATAATTTTGTTCATAGCATTTACTTTTTCCCTGGGTTCTTCTCATCTGCTTTTCTTTAACTGCAATAAACTGAACTTGAAATGCTTAGTTTTAGTTGTGCCATATGCAGTGTACTTAAACTGCAATTTATTTGCATATTGTTTTTATGGTCTATAGAGAAACAACGTACAATTGCTCCAGTGTCAGAAAAGGGATATTAGCTACTTTGTGAAGGCCCAGGATGTATCGAAATGGAGTCCACCAGAGAGGGTCCAGCCACATCTTTGTGAGCTTTCCAGTCAACAGTCTGTATTTGGAAAGGTGCTGCCCACCAAGCCCCCTCTGAAATTTGACCTGGTATGTTGTTTTCCCCTCACCTCCATTTCTACAGAACCTGCAAATTCCAGAGAGCCAAACTAAATTGAGATTTCTTTGAATGGAGAATAAATAGTCCTTTCTAACCTTTTATTTCTACCTGTCTTACCAAGAAAACCCTAAGCAGTTTCAATCTCGATTTCTTTGGGCATTTCTTTACTAGCTTATTTCCTTCTGAATGGCTACAGTAAATGGAATTAATTATAGTTCATCTAAACATTCCCAGTCACCCTCAGCATGTCTTCCTCCAATGCCAGTGTTACAATATTTGTGACATGCTGTCAAGTAGCTGTTTGAATGCTAGATTGACTAGAATTCAACAATGCCACAGCTGTCTTCCATTTTTGCTTCTTCTTATGAGTCACGGTGGTGCAGTGCTTAGAATGCAGTACTGCAGGCTACTTCTGCTGACTGCCGGCTGACTGCAATTTGGCAGTTCGAATCTCACCAGGCTCAAGGTTGACTCACCCTTCCATCCTTCCAAGGTCGGTAAAATGAGGACCGAAATTGTTGGGGGCAATATGCTGACTCTGTAAACTGCTTAGAGGGGGCTGTAAAAGCACTATGAAGTGTATACAAGTGTAAAAGCTATTGCTATTTTTGCTCCAAGAAAAATCACACGACTGCTTGTACGTGTCATTATTAGGTCATGCAATGGTATTAGTGTGGAAGTGTTAATACCAGAGATGTAAAAGGGGAGGATCGTTGTTGAAGAGGAGCGGTAGTATAGAAGTGCTGCTATTCAGGTTCAAAGCAGAAAATCTGCTTTAGAGGGAATGTGAGCGTGCTTTTTGGCACATCACTAAAAAAAAAAAAGCTGCACCTTCTTCTGCGTTTGCACCAGCTGCATGATCACAGAAAACATGTTTGAACTAAAGAGGCATTAAAGAAGCAGTGACAAGGTACAGTAATACTGTCACACTCTATTGGTGCTTTCATAATTGAAACATAAAGAAGCTGAAGCTTCTTTAAAGGAGTGCTGAAAGATGCAGTTAGTGGGCCAACATCCTCTCCAAGGCACATTGCTGCTTTGGGTCAGAAGAGGTGGATGTCACTAGTCTCTAAATAATTGATGTTATATTTGAGTAGTTCTAGCAGGGATCTACAGATGAGAAATTGTGTTCAGCCTATGCTCTCAGCTGATTCATCCTGGAAAATAATGTGGTAGAGGCATCTGCAGGATTGTATACTCTCATCAAAATGACGCAAGCGGTGTCATATCATTGCATTGTAAGCTCTGCCCCTTTTGTACACATGTGACATCACAGTGCATACACAATGGCAAATGGGGATTATGACACAATATTCCTTTCATCATTTATCCCTCTCCAGACACTTCTGCACTAGGAGCCTCTGATATGTTAAAACACATATATGAATGTGTTAAAACATTCATTTCTGAACAGGAACAATGGCATCGCAGGGGTTGACTGCAACTGATGAAATTTCCATTTTGGAAGGAATCCGAAAATGAGCTATCCTATGTAGTTGGCCCTATCTAGAACTACATATCTTAGGACAGCATCCAGTATCCTAAGGTTTTGCCAGCTATGTATTATTTGGTTCTCAGATTACAACTTTTTAAATTTGTTCAATTTAATTTGGTCAAAGCTATTGTTTTCTGAGCCAGCCCACTTCCATCTGTTGTTGCTTGGTGTTATTATTGTTCTTTTGCTAGGATGGTAGGTTAACCGCTTCACATGTTCTGATTACAGCTCCACTGATTTGTTGAAAGCATTTGACGGTACAGCCAGCATCAAAACCCCAGCATAATTTCTGAGAGTTACAATAACGATTGAAACATTGAACCAATCCCACAGATTGACCACAACTGCATTTCATAACAATGATTAAAAGTGGAGTGGGTTCTGTAACCTCAGTACATTGCTGCTGGTTTTGTTTCCACATCAATTCTTGCTTGAAGAAATCTATAAAGTTTGATATTTCATTTGTAACATTTTGATAATTCTGAAGTTGCCACTATTTAAACTTTATCTATTTACTTGCAGATCTTACATCTGAAAAAAAAAATTGGCATTGACTTGGCCAGCTTTCACATTCCTTCAAAAATCAGAACACAGTAAAATAACTTTTTGATGGAATCTGATTAATCAGACCACAAATCTAGATTTTTTTTGAAAGAAACATGAATTAAATACTACATTATTCCATCTCCTGCTTTCTACAAACCTCCTGAATGTGGTGGTGTTAATTATGATACCACCTCATTATCTTTTGCAAGCACTAGGCTGGAACTGTATGATGCAGCTGGCAGCTTTTTTTTTTTTTTTTAGCAATTGCCAGTCTCTGTACTGAAATTACTTTGATCTTGTTTTTGTTCATCCGCTTCCCTAGTATTGTCTGAGCCAGACTATAAAAAATGCCATTTTGCTTAGAGGGACACTGGAGAATTGATGGATTCTTGCAGGATTTTCCCTCTTCTTAATTTATCTTTAATATTATTAGTTACCTGATTTGTATTTCTATTCATATTAAGGCAGTATGAGGTGCTTATGTGGGTACATATGAGCTAACCTTTGCTTTTTGAGTCAACATTAATATAGCAGTTTGACCTAACCACCAGCTGTCCCTGAAACTTGGTAATAAGCAAACAAACAAACAAAACTGTAGGTCAGTTAATTGTGTGATTATGTTACTTCACTTATCTGCAAGTTCTGGTTTACCTATACAGTACAAGCACACTGTTAGTTGTTATCTAGCCTGCAACTTAGTATTATTCAGAATCAAGTTTCTTCCATCTTAAGCATGCTTTTGACTGGATCTAGCAAAATTCAGATTTAGAATTAAGAATAAGCTGCCACACATACGTGCAAGCATGATCTACAATTTGCTCTAGAGTCCCCCTCAAATAATGTATTGGAATCTGATGCTTGGAGCCTTAACCTACATCTGTTCACTGAAGACACAGACCACCAGCCATAAGACAGTTGATCAGGCCCTTGTCTTAAAAACAAGCTGAAATTAGACCACTGTAATTTGCTGTGCTTGGAGCTACACTGGAAAATCAACCCAGAAGCTTGAGCTGGTCTGGTGCACAGAGGAATGCTTGCTTAGTGATGAGCCATAACACAACCATATCATATCTCTATTGCAGGTGTTACATTACCAATAGACTTTTGCATATAATTCAAAGTGCCGATCACTATAAGAGCACATATGATTTGGGGCCTGGCAGCATTTTAGAAACCACTTTCCTGATTAGTTTCCATTTGCCTTACCTAGACAATTAGAGAGATCTAAGTGTCCCCAGATAAGAGGAGGTATAGGATGAGGGAGTCTGATGGCATCTCCCAAACTCTGGAATAGTTTCCTTCTGAAAAACAATCCATGGTTTTCCAGATACACACGAATGATCTCTTCTACAAAGTTTGGAAATTTATGTGCAATATGACACAATTTTGAATAATTTTAACTTTTTACCTTTACTTGCTATTGTAATTAACTTTGTTCTAATTTTGTATTGTTTTTACTATGTAAATTCTGTAAGGTGTCTAGAATCTAGACAGTTTCAGTCAAATAAAGTTGATAAACACAAGCAAATACCCGATGAAGACTATAATGTAGAATTTTTAAAAGCATGACTTTCCCTATTTATTTATCTAATTTAGTTATTGCTCTCTCACTCTTAGCTAATATCCACTGTCTTTTTGTCCCAACTCTGATATAGGTATAATTATAGATTTTAGTTGATTGAAGAATATAGCCAAAGTACTTATTAATTTATTGGATTTATAAGACCTTTTATTTTGTAGAACTGAAGGTGCACACATGTTCCTTCCTCCTATTTTCCTTACAATTAAAAAAAAAGTGAGGTGAGTAAGAGAGAGCGAAAGCTTAGAGTGAGTCACCTAGTCAGCTTCCATGCCTAAGGGAGAACAAACTTTATTTGTTTGATAAATTATAAATAAATAAATGGTAAAATGCTGTTATAATTTCATCCCCTGCAAGAATATTGCTAAAGGTATTGAATAACATTGTTGTGCCTCACAAACAAGCATCTCTGTAGATAGAAGTCCAATGTTTACATAGCTGTATTCTGAGTTCAGATTGTTTTTTGCCGTTTTCAGAAATTGTGTACTTACTAAAAATGAACAAATTACAGTGAAGTTAAAAAATGGAGCCACCATTTCTTTCATGACAAAACACACAGTATATATTTGAAGTGTCTATTGTGCTCTGGAAGCTATAAAAAAGACAACCATGATTTATAACATAATAAACATTTTAGTAGTATTTCTTCTCCCTGTATCTGTCAGAAGAATGGCATAGAAGCTGATATTTTTTTCTGTTATAAAAGTCAGCAACTTTAAATGTCCATTACAGATGCAATTTTAATAGCAGCCTTTTTTGTTAGAGGACATAGATGAGTTTATTGCAGATTGTAACTGTTAAGAAAACACTTCAATTAACCCAGAGCTACTTATTCAAGTGTCCTATGGCCAGAACGGCTGGATATAAATCAAAATAACAAAAACAGCAATGTGTTTGATATTTTTTATTCACTCTTGAGTCTAGATGTATCACCAGGTTTATAATTCATAAAGCCAGACTTCTATTTAACTTTACATTTATTTGAAATTATCCCTTATCTCTGGAACCTGCTTATTGTGCTTTATGATAAAATGCTTGTTGGTTTTGCATCTTTTTGGGGAATATGAGAATTGATAAGAATTTGGGTTTTATTTTAAAGCAGTTAATAGGAAAAAGACCAGGGTATAACTGACAGGATAACATTTAGCAGGCTGCCTGGCAGAAAAATGATATTAAATTGCTATAATTTGGAAATGTCCCAGTGACAAATGTACACAATGATCATCTTGTGTTTCCGTTCTTGGCACATTTATTAGGTGCCTTGTCATGTTCTCTATTTGAAATAAAGAACAGATTTATGTAGGTAAAGCATTTTAAAAGAGTTGATAAATTTGTATGCTTAATAAAGCCATGCATTTTTGTTGCACTTCAGTTTTGCCAGCTCTTTCATAGCTCCCCTGAATACATTCCAAGAAGTCCTTTCTGACTGTATTTTTTTCTTAATTATTTTTTAATTATTATTTACTAGAAATAGAAATCATGGAAACTCATATAATGCAAATGTTGTTTTAATTAAAGCATGTTATGAGGGATGGGCAGGATGATGAATAATAGAAACATTAAAAGCTAAATCAAAAAGAGCTTCAGTTTTTGGCTGAACTATCACAAACTATAACTACAAAATTGTGAAGAACTGTTTAGTAGCATTCTTTAAAATACACAATGTTTTGGTATTTTATCATTGACTGCATTGTGCATAGATAAAATCTATAAAAGAAAATAAATGAATTGCAACAATATTGTGATTTTGTTCCCACACTGTAGGAACCTTACAAACCAAGTCCTCCTCAGAAGCCTTTGCCAGCTAATCCTCAGAAGAACAAAGCCGTTCAGTTTGATCCTGTTTCTAGGACAATGTTTGAGCTTCCAAAACCTAGGCCTCAAATTGCTCCTGTCAGGTTAGTTTGGTTGTCTCTTAGTATGTTTCACACTAAGCTTTTGATGGAAGTTACCCAAGTCAGATTTTATGAGGACCATGATGCACAAAGTTGCTTAATTTTGCAATAAACATGTCACGTGAAGAATCAACTTCAGCATAAACTTCACCATCACAGACTGGCAGTACACAATGTAAAAAAAATTCCTTTTCTCTACCCTGAACTTTGACTATTTAATTTAGCAGGTTTTAATACTGTGGAAAAACAATTTCTTGTCTTATCCCCCAAATCATAATTTTAATACTTTTAATATGTACGCTAAAGAGATAAACCTGTCCCAGCTCTTTAGTGGTCTAGAGATGGCAATGATCAGAATAAAATATTCCAATATTATGAAAACACACACACAGAGAGGAATTAATTATAATTCATGTAAAATTTAAAATTAAAATATAATTGAAAGACATTAGAAATGAAAGACATCACACCCAAAGTTCTATGAAAGAGATCTTTTAAGCTATTCCCTCCCCAAAGTGGGAAAGCCACAAGCTGCTTTTCCCAGAAAGATCATTTTGGTCAGGCTGATTCTAGCTGAAGATTGTGAAGATAATCTGATACCAGGCTCAGGGCCTAAAGGTTAAAAGCAATAGTTTAAATTGCACTCAGAAGCTGATTGGTAAGCCGTGCAAGCCAGGGGTGGGATTCAAATTTTTTAACAACAGGTTCTGTGGGCATGGCTTGGTGGTCATGTGACTGGCTGGGAGTGGCCAACTCAATATCACTCACATTGTGGCACGCATCTCCTTGCCTGGCCTCTCGTGACTGTGGGGATGCTGCAACAGTCGTAAGTGTGAAAAACGGTCATAAGTCACTTTTTTCAGTGACATTGTAACTTTGAATGGTCACTCCACAGAAGCAAAATACCAGCAAAGGAGGGGGGAAAAAACTCCAGGGACGTTCCTGAGACAGGAAGTCTAGTCCAGCCAAGAATGTAATAAGGGTTAACGGAGAGGCAGTTTCTGTAAGCAACACCAAAATGTTTCCTTCCTGCCTTCCTTACAGGATTAGGCCAGTAATTTCTTCTAACAACTGGTTCTCCAAACTGCTCAGAATGTTAACAACCGGTTCTAGCAAATAGGTGCAAACCAGTAGAATCCCACCCCTGGTGCAAGCACTGTATTATAGTGTAATGTGCTCCTTTCAGATGTTAGGAAACCTATGGGCCACAGCATTCTGGGCCATTTTAAAGCAATCCCTAACTAGAACCTAACAACGTAATCCAAATGGGTGGCAATAAGGCCATGAGCTGCTGTTGCAGCAAAGTCTCTTGTCCTGGGTGCAGCTGCACACACACATGTACGTACACATGCACACCCACATCCATCTGCAGCCTCCTGAAATTAAACTTGATGGTGCAGATGGATGGGCTTCAGGAAAGTGGTCCAAGATATTTATGTGACCTGAAACCATCGCATGCCCATCCCTATAAGTAGCAATTGTTTATTTAATAACTAAGTAAATAAATATCTTAGTAATTCCCAATTTTCATGTATTTGTCTTTTTTGTCCCTTGACCCTCTTCTGTTGAACAGGCCTGCACCAAAACCTCCACTTCATGTGCCTAGGCCCTGCAATGCTGTCTATATGAAATGAAATGGGGGGAAATGACCATTTTTATTCTGAAAAAATAGAAGTTTGCACTATTTTTCAGCTGGAAATTAATATTTTTATATCAACCAATAGAATGTTTAATGTTCTATATCCCATTGTTTTAAGAACTCTGAGCTACTGCCTTTGGTGCTACAGTGTGTGAAGGTGGTTTGCGTCCTTGCTCAGGTACTAATAAATTATTAATTTATACTCATATTTATTACAGTGCAGAGCACTGTAGTAAATATTATTTCATCATAATCAAGTTTTCCTAGGATGGAAGCCATTTTTATGACGTTTAAGCAGTCTTGAACCATCCTTCATTTTAAATTTCACAGCAGGCTATATATATATAATACCTCTCAGTGTTTGTTGTTCCATTTAGATCTATTCTTTGTAGGATGCTGACTAGGACTGAAATAAAATTGCTGAGATCAAGGGACCAATGAAAGTTCAAATACAGCTATGTTTTTATGGTTTGCCAATAAAAGGCAAAATGGAGGCAAAATGTAATTTGTGGTGTACAATTTACAGGAAGGTAAAGCAAACAACTGCCAATGCTGTTCCTATTGACATTCCATTAGAAAGATGGAAAAATACTATTTGCAAAAATCAAGAAATACTGTTTTTCTTATAATTTGAAAGTTTATAGTGAGCAAAGGCAACCAAAAAATCACTGTAATTATGCATGTACCAAATGGAAGTCCAACCTACCTCTAGTGAACTGTGCATATGGAACATAACCATCTTTGGAGAAAATAATATAAAATGTCAGTTGTACAAAAGTTATTTCCATCATCATGGTACAGATGCACGTTAAATATACACTGAATTATCTCTTGAGGCTTAAATACCTATCCCAAGATCAGCAGTTTTATCCAGTACCCAGAATCCATTTTCAATTGTAAGAGTCTCAAGTATATTTCTTGTATTTATTTCAGTTCTATAACATGTCAGTCATCTGTTCCAGAATTACAATGGGTTAGAGAAATCTTCAGATTAATTGTACTAACACAAGTGATTTCTTTTTTGTAATACACAAAAATATAGTTATCCATAACTGTATATCCTAACTCACTGTACTGTAATGTTAAATGCCTGTTTTCCAAGATAGTGTATAGATTTTCAAATAGCTTTTAAAGTACTGTATATTGAACACCATTTTAATTAGAAATGGTGTGTAATTTCTATCATAATGTATTTTTCAATTTTTTCGGTCTTCAGTGTTTATGTATCTGTATGTGTGTGAGTATAGATATATACACATCTGCATGCACACGATGCCCATGATGCATCGATGCCACATGATGCCACACAATGCCCATGATGCTCACACTTTGATGGTTTCCACCAATACAGCACAAGCTGCTTATCCTTTTCTTACTTTGTGATGCAACAGACCATATAGCCATAAAACCTATAGGTAGCTTTATAGTTCCGTAACACCCAGTTCAGATGCTTACCTACCATTTATATGATATTTTCATGTGCAGAATAGCAAGTAACTCAGCATGGGTTTACAACCATATTGTAGCAGTAATATTTAAAAAAAAATGTAGCTGTGCACTGTAACAAAAATGCATTGTTTCATACTAAAAGAAAAAATCAACCCAGTAAAATATTTTGTGAAAACCGAGAATACTCACGTGAGAGTACAGTGTTTAGCACTTACAAAGAGTAGATTCCTATAGAGGTGCTGTTTGAGTTAAGCTACCATATTTAGGCTGAAAAATAGCAGACAGCTAGATGGCAACAAGGAGATACACAACTCATTTTGTTGTTGTTGCAGCTCTCTGGTAATCATTCACCCAGTCTTTTGTCTTTCTCAGACATGTGACTCTGCCATGCCATCACTTTTAACTCTTCATCTCCATATGTCCACTGATTTTATAAAAATAATTTAATCAGTTCTTATATGAGGGCTGTTGCATGCCAAACAATTTGAAGAATTCAACACTTCAAAAACATTTTGATATTTACCTGCCTTCCTCTTATGCTGTTCATTAGTTTAATGCATGGTGATGACCAAATATGTAGCTCTGTAATTAGCTACAATAGAAAAGGTAAAGGTTTCTCCTGTCCAGTCGTATCTGACTCTAGTGGACAGTGTTCATCTATGTTGCTTAGCCAAGGGAGCCTTCATTATCTGAAGATATACTTGGATCATCTCCAATTATAAAGAACCACACTTAAGAGGGCAGAATTCTAGTGCTTTTATGAAAATGGCAAATTTTGAGTTCAGCTATCCCAGTAGTATGTACACTGATCACTTAGATTTCTGAGAGAGAAGTAAGTCATTTCCAATTTGTCTTCCTAAAATTTATTGAATTTCCCATGCCTCTAATGTAAATGTAGGCTCTTTCATATGCTGTCCCTTTATGGTCAGAAAGTCTCTACCATTTATTTTCTCCCCTGATAACTAGCAAAACGGCAATTCAAGGCTTATTTCATTAGCAGCATGGATTACTGACCTACCATCTAAAGGATATCATTAACATTATTTTAGCCCAAACAGCAGCTGGGAAGCATAAGATAAATATATTTGTCCTTGGTTTAGCAAGTTTATAAAAAATAACTGCATTTTTTTAAGTGACAGAGCTACATTTATTTTTTCCTTTCTCATAAAAATATTTAATCAATTGGATCCCTATATTTTACATATTTCCTATTATTATAAATTGACCAATAATATCATCTGTTAATACATAAAACTGCTTTGAATTCCCAGACCTTGGGTCATTCCAGTTGTATATGTAACATGTTATTTTCCAAAGTCACTTATCTTTGCTTCCTAATAGAGAGAACCAAGACAAAATGATCTTTATTTCTTTTTTGGTGCCTAATTTAACTTTTCAATTATTATGCTCTGTATCTAGGCAACAAGAGCAGTGATACCTAGAAAGAAATCAGTTAAAAATATCCGTATCTCAAAATAAAGCAAAGTGAAATTATCTAGAAAACAATTTGGTTTATAAACCTTGCATATGTTACCAAGTAATAATTGATATTTTAATTTATAAATCATTTGGAAATATTAATGTAATATTTATGCTAAGTAGGAAGAGTTATTGATGATTGTAGAACTCAGTTTTCTAAAATGAGATTTGGCGAGTGCTATTAGGATTCTTTATAATTCATGCCTCTTGAATAGTTGTAGGTTTTCTGAGAGCATTGACCCTCCGTTCTCCAAGAAAATTAATTCTATTTAACTGTCACTCAAAATAAATTTGTAATTGCTTATTAAAAAGATGACACTTATTTCACCTAGCAAGAAACCCAGGAAGAGACTGCCTATAAAAATATTGAACTATGTAAGATTTAGTCTTTTTTTTGGTATTATATTAATTCCCCATCATTTTTTTCCTTTTTATTTATAAAAAAAGTGGAAGCAAAACTATTTAAGAGATATAACCTTCAGTTAGAAGACACTATGCATTCTTAGTGTCCCAATCTAGCAGGCATTGTAGACGTGAGGTTGTGTACTAACTCTGTGTAGGTCCTCACAACATCTACAATGTGCATAAGTTAGGCAGGAGTCAAATGCATATCACAACCAAAATCAGCAGATGATCCAGCCAATTTGATCTGATCTAGCATTATATAAGTGGGAAGAAACACTGTTCTACCTGTCTGTTACTGAGTCCATTATTCCTTATCACAAAAGGAGTCAATAAAAGTATCAATAAACTTAAGAGAATATTTTTTTTAATTACAACAAAGCACATCATTTTACTTTTACAGCTAGAGTTGTAATACTACTATTTCCTGAAACAGGTCTTCCTCCAGAATATTTGTAGACCTCATCTTGACCAAAGCAGGTGCCTAGCCCAATCTGTGATGTTTTCAATCATCGCTTTGTTGGTCTGCATTGGGGCATTTTAGGATATGTAGGATATTAAGCCATCTTATTTTTCCCTCCAAACAATTGGGGACTACTCCAGCTTGAGAGCAAATCTCATGCCATTGGAAGCTGTGCTTTGGAGAAAAAAGGGGGTTGGTGGTTTGGACATGATAATCTCCATACCTGGAGGTTGTGGCTTTAGAAAGAGGCAGTTTTCAAAAGAAAGCCCTCGTTTTCAAAAGATTATTTGCTATGGTCATGGTCCTGCTGGACTTTTTTTCTGATGAAGAGGAAGAAAAAAAGCTAGGGACATCTAGGAATAATAACTCTGGTGGGATTGACTCCAGTGGTGGGTTTCCAAATTTTTTCCTACTGGTTCTATGAGTGGTTCTAAGCACATGCGTAGGGCTCAAAGACAGACCTCTGTCAACGCTGGTAAGTTGAGCTGTTTTTTAGCTCAGCTGAGGCGCGGCAATCCGCTTTGCCACGCGAATTAGCTGAGCTAAAGAGAATATAGAAGAGGTAACCGTGGGGGCGAGGCCAATCAGAGGTGGTATTTGCCGGTTCTCTGAACTGGTCAAAATTTCTGCTACCGATATGCCAGAACCAGTCCAAACCGGCTGAATACCACCTCTGATTGACTCCAGCACTGTTGTAGCCAATTATTCCCACTTCACTCTTACTGAAGTAGATACAAGTAAGAATCGCTGCCTGAATCTTCTATCTGCCTCTCAGATTCTTAAATCGATTCACCTGGTCCTGAACAAAGGTGTGTTTTAAAGATACAGCAGTCAAAGGCTGGCTGGCCAAAAAGCAGGTCAATACAAAAGTAGACTCTAAGAGGTAACGAACAAGCTGTTCATATGGATAAACATTTGCATGGCTGATTTTTTTAGGCCTCTGTCATTACCTCCATAGTATAAACATTTTCCTAGGATCACATAGCTATTGTGTGAAACCAGAAAAAGTCGGGACATCTTTAAGGCTTTGGCAGGTGCAACAAGCAACTTCAAATTCTACCTGAACCACATTTACTTTAGATACAAATGATTTTACATCCCCATTAATAATTGAGAACTGGTAGGATAATGCTCTTGATTGGTACATAACAAATGCTTATAAATTACTTTCTGAACTACAATTAATATAAAAAGAAAAAAGCAACAGACACAGAATGTGTCCAGTTCTGGATACAAAAAAGGACAACAGCAAATTGGAATGAGTTCAAAAGAGAGTTACAAAGATGTTGAAGACTGTGGAAACAAGCCCAATATACAACAGTTAAAAGGTCTGAGAAAGGCTGACAAGATAACGACCATTCTTCAGACATCTAAAAGGTGAGATTTATTTTCTACTCCGCCAAAGCATTGGACTGGAAGCTGTAGGCGTAAACTAAGAAGGAAGCAGAATTAATAAGTTTCAGGTACCTTCAAACTTAAAACCTAAACAGATAATCAATCTGTGATTACATATTTACTGCATTTAACTTTTCTAGCAAATGAACTATCAGTAATTTAAAAATATTTTTGAAACTAAAGGTAATGAAATAAGAAAAGAGAGAGATTTGAAAGTACATGCAGCAATGTTAGGAACTGCGCCTATCCCAAAAGAAATATTTTTATGCGGAATATTTATTGTTCAGACATGTTTTACAGCAAGAAATGGATTGCATGAGATGCAATGTGAGCTGCCTTTAGGACTCATACTATGGAACAAGAGATCCAAACACCATTTCTTCTTTACTAAAGGAACAGCAACTGATGTATAATTTGAACTGTTGCTATCGTGACTCTTGAAACATTTTCACATTCAATGAAATTAATTATTCTATTTAATGTGTGTGTGTAGAGTTATTTTAACAAAATCATTCTATACACTATACATGTATACTAGAATACATTCATTTTTATGAAATACATCTCTACAATGGTTGCAATTTATATTTGCTTTATTTGATATACAACACTATATTACAGTTTATCTTCTTTCTGTCCAGACCATATACATATATATGTTTCAATATCAGGACACTATATATTATTTTAAATATTTTATATCAAATAAATTGTAAATACACATTTAGTTACCTGTTATTTTTTATTTTATTAAATGATTTTTCAAATTGAGATTTATTGAGGAAATAAATGTTTATTTATTCTGCAGTTCAAATAGGGCATCCTTTATAAATCAACACATTTAACTAAGAATAAAGATTTTGTTTTACATTTAACAATTCAATTGTATAAAGACTTATTGAGGAATAAATCTCTTTAAAGTCAGTAATTTTTAATGCATATTGCAGTTATTTAATAAGTATGGCCTGAGAATGTTAGGAAAAAAGTAATTAGGCAGCTAAATTTATCAATTTCTTCTTTGGCAGAGAAGACATCACACTGAGCATTTCTTATATTGTTCACTTGATAAATAAGACAATATTGGTTGGGTCAAAATTCTATGCAACTCAGAATGCATAGAGGTTCTAGATCACAGTACATGTCTTCAGGATAAAACATTTTCAAGTCTTCTTGAAAATTATGCCATACAGCTACAGAAATAAGATGGAAAATAAGTCTAAAGCAACTATTTCATTAGAAGATAAAGATACATTTGTTTTATATAGTAAACAAATTCTTGGTGCTGATTGCTATGTTCACAACAAAGATTGAAAGGAAGCGTAGAAATCAACTACTATCCTTTTATCATTCTGAAAAAAAAGAAAGAAAATAATCACATCGTTTCAATTGCAGGAAGATGAGAAACAATAGGTTTCTGCTAACAGGTAAGACACTAAGTTAACTTTTATTTAATATGAAGATGTTAATGGACACAGTTGGAGGAAAATTAAAATGTAATTACAGCGTTATCAGCCTGAAGGAAGAGAAATGTTTATTTGAGCTACTGATATTGTTTATGCTATTCATATATTGTAATTTATATTGTATATAAATTTGTTGCTGCTGTTAAGATCTTGACTGAGAGAACAATAAATTTCTCAGTCATAGCAAATCTTTGCTACTGTGATTGAAATAATGATTAAAGTCATCAGGACAAATGGATTTATCAGACATATTTATTTCTCTGAAGCAGAAAACAGGATTACATAGCAGAAGGAGAAAAAAATCCATTCCTGGATTTCCTCTGCTGCTTATTGGCCATATCCTGTAGCTATCTACTTCTACAGAGATACTTTGACCTCAGAAAGCCTGAGAAGAATCTCAAGTTCTCACCTCTGTACATGAGAATAATTCAGATCAACTAGATAGCCACTCTAAATTTATTTCCTCTTATTGCTTTGCAATCAAACTGGAATCCAACATCAACAAAAAAAGCCTCAGGCTTCCTATCCCTCCTGTGCAGAGATATTGTAAACTTGTTTTATACCACCACCACCATATGGGGCTGCTATTTCTAAAAATCTCGCATATGGTGGATGTCATTTATAATGCTGCAGAGAGTATTCAGAAGGATATTATACAAAGTGTATTGATAAGTGTGAAAGCACCTTTCTTGGAAGGATAGAAATAGTAATGTCCCTGGAAAGCTGACTTATCCAGACAATACTGCACAATTCACAGACAACAATTTGGCTTGAGATTATCCCTGAGGCAAAGTTCATGTAGAGAGGACCCCAAAAAGCCTTCAAGCTGCCTGAGCTACTAGAAGTCAGTTCTGTTTCAGAGTTTTGAAGAGAAGAAAAATCAGCAGAGATCAACAAAGAGAAATAGAGAGACTAGACACTTGCTTGATTACTTTGAATCTGTTTTGATTTTTCTATCCCTAAATATTCAAGGGACTGGGCAGAATAAATCTCCCCAGGTTCTCCCCAGGTTTTTCATTAACGACTTAGATGAGGGAATAGAAGTGGAACTTACCTAATTTGCAGATGATACTAAGCTGGCAGGAATAGCTAACACCCAAGAAGATAGGCTCAAGATCCAGATGGATCTTGACAGACTAGAACACTGGGCTGTATCTAACAAAATGAAGTTCAATGTAGAGAAATGTAAAGTCCTACACTTAGACAAGAAAAACCAAAAGTACTGGGGTGAAACCAGGCTCAATAGCAGTAACTGTGAGAGGGATCTTGCAGTCTTAGTGGACAACCAGCTAAATATGAGCCAGCAGTGTGCAGCCACCGCCAAAAAAGCTAATGCAATCCTAAGTTGTATTAACACAGGGATACAGTCAAGATCAAGGGAAGTACTAATACCACTCTATAAAGCCTTAGTAAGACCACACCTAGAGTACTGCATCCAGTTTTGTTTACCATATTATAAAAAAGATGTTGAGACTCTAGAAAAAGTACAGAGAAGAGAAACCAGGATGATTAGGGGACTGGAGGCTAAAACATACAACGAACGGTTGCAGGAACTGGGCTTGGCTAGTCTAGTAAAGAGAAGGACCAGGGGAGACATGATAGCGGTCTTCCAATATTTGAGGGGCTGCCACAGGGAGGAAGGGGTCAAGCTATTTTCTAAAGCTCCTGTCAGCCAGACAAGGAATAATGGATGGAAACTGAACAAGGAGAGATTTAACCTGGAAACAAGGAGAAACTTTCTGACAGTGAGAACAATCAACCAATGAAACAGCTCGGAAATTGTGGGAGCGCCATAAGTTGAGACTTTCAAGAAGAGATTTGACTGCCATTTGTCAGAAATGGTGTAGGGTCTCCCGCTTGGGCAGGGGGTTGGACTAGATGACCTACAAGGTCCCTTCCAACTCTGATTATCTGTATCTGTAATTGAGCTCTACACCTTTGGAGAGTCTAATGTTTGCTTTTATGTTACTCACTAATCAGCTCACTATTTGTTACCCATTTGTGTCAAAAAAGGCTCTGCCAAGGTGATAAAACATTTTACTTGTTCAGGTATTGTAAGAAATTCAAAATTATAACCATATTTCTGAAAACAACCACACTGGTTCTATTACATCACACGTTTTAAATAGTAATTGTGAATCTTGACATGTCCAGAAAAGCTAGATCTCTACAAAATTAGAAAAAGTTTGGGTTTTAAACTTTTATGTGCTTGGTGTCTGAGATCTATTTTGCATCACTGATCATTCTATAACAATATACTTTGAAAAATTACTTCATGTTGCTTATGTTAAAGAACAACAATTGAGGTAAATTCATATCCAATTACTATGGCAGAATCTGAACTTAATAAACGGTGTGCTTATGATATAACATGGAAATTTGGCTCACATTCTGGTATAAAAGAAGAACTTTTAAATTGTTTCCAAAGTTGGGTTATCTTTTAAGAATAAATACCTAATGCTAAAGAACAAGAGATATTCAGCTGGAGGGGGAGCAACAGGTTGAAACTAAACCCTGGCAAGACCAAGTGGCTCTGAGTTTGTGGTTCATTGGCTGAGGGAGAATTGCTACCTTTGGTCTTGGATGGGATGGCGCTACCCCAAACAGACCCTGTGCGTAAACTGGGGGTTCTCCTGGACTCATGACTCCTGCTCGAAGAACAGGTGGAGATTGTGGCCAGGAGGGCCTTTGCGCAACTGTGGGTTGTGCACTAGTTACGCCCTTTCCAGGACGAACAATCCCTATTCACAGTCACTTATGCCCTAGTAATTTCCCATCTTGACTATTGCAATGCGCTCTACATGGGGCTGCCCTTGAAGAGCATCCAGAAGCTCCAGTTGGTGCAAAATACAGTGGCCCACATGGTTTTGTGCAGACCCCAATGTGCACATGTATCACCTCTCCTACGGGAGCTGCATTGGCTGCCAATTTGCTTCCGGGTGCAATTCAAGGTGCTGGTTGTCACCTTTAAAGCCCTTCATGACTTGGGACCAGGTTATCTGAGGGACTGTCTCTTGCTGGTCACATCTACCTGACCCATCAGAGCGGGGAGGCAGGAAATGCTGTGGGTCCCATTATCAAGGGAGATATACCTTATGGGACCCAGAAGAAGGGCCTTCTCCGTGGTGGCTCCCTCTCTCTGGAACATTATTCTCCCAGAGATTAGAGTGGCCCCACTCTAATACTCTTCCAGAAGGGACTGAAGACCTGATTCTGCCAACAGGCCTGGAGAACCCAGAGCGGAATGGAGCCCATTAAATGGCTCGTGTGTGATCTGCAGTCACCAGGACAGGGGATGGAGAGTGATTTTATTATATTATACTATATTAATTTATTTGATTCTTTTTATTAGTTTTATTGTTTTAAATGTGGTTTTATATTCTGTAAGCCACTTTCATTCGCCATGGGCGACTAGGCGGCAATATAAATTGAATAAATGTAAAGGTAAGGTAAGGAATGAAGCTTGGCTGTAATAGTAATGTTAATTTGTTTTAGCAAATGCAGTTTGAGGCAACAAATTGAATTGGGAGATAAATGAGAATGGGCCAATTATTTTTCCAAATGTTTCATTTGTATTTTATATCTTCCTATATTAATCTCTATCCCTTTCTAGAGATACAGAGAACAAGGGGAAAATGCTTTACTGCAAAAATGTTATGAGAAACTTAGATGTCTCCTTACGTTATTATGCTCTTCTGGTTAGAAAGAGAAATCCCGAAGATTAGTATAAAGAGTTCTACATTAAAATCTCCAAGAGATCCAAATTCTTTTCTGGAACCTGTCAGCAGAAACGAAAAGAAGGAGCAGCAGTATTTTTTTTCTTTCCAAAAGGTAATTTTTTTTCTAGCTCTAGTCTAGAGGTTAGAAAATTCCCCTTTCCACTTACCTACAATATCTCTATTTTCTTTCTTTGGCATCAGAGATTCGAAATTGGGGAACTGAGGTTTTTAAATAATTCTTATGAGCTGTATATAGCAGTTTTGAGGTTGAATCTCCTCAATGGTTCTATTCTACAGTCATAGAATAACCTCTCTAAACCCATAAGACTATACCTTAAATTGCATTGTGAATTGCATTTCATAAAGCAAAATAAAATGTAGGTAGAAAATATGCCCAGTGAAATTTTGAGTAGGTTTTAGACTCACATGTGTGTGGAAAAAATTGTAGCATTTCTTCCCTTGACTTTAGAATATAGGAAGAAAAATGGTTATGAATCCATTCCTACTTCATTAGATCAAAACAATTATTGAATCCAAATGGAAATCCCAGTAGATTTCAAATGGCTTGGGGATGTCAGGCTTTAACAGAAATATTAGAAATGTAGCTGGTTACATTGATTCTCACCTTTAAACAGGAATATAGTCTTTGGAGAACAGTCTACATACAGATATAAATTCAGTTTGGCCATGTAAAACAAATTCATTTTTTTCAATCAAAAAACATTGATTTCATTAACGATTTACAATTGCAAATTGTATTTTACAATACAATTCCAAACATCTAAACAGAATTTCCACTTCAATGAAATATATTCAGAGAGAGGTCTGAACAGTCTAATGCCCTAACAGAGCACCCCAATGAATGTTTACTCAGAAATAAATCCCACTAACAGACACTACTCTCAGTCTTAAGTGTCTGTTAGGATGGCATGCTTTATTATGGGGACTGTGATTTCTGCTTCAGCTGCCTCTCTATACAAGACCAAGTTACAACTACTATACTCCTGGCTGATGTAAAGCTGCACTAGCCTTAAGTACTCAGAATTATATGAGCAGTCTTTGATTATGTTCAAGATCCTGACCATGAGTTATTTCCTACTTTGTCAATTGTTATTCTCAGCGTGTTCCATTGCAGAAAACCTGTTACACTAAAACCCTGCACTGCAACTCCCTGACATTGGTTGCTTTAATAAACTGGTTCTTACAGTTTGTCCTTAGCTGCTTGATTCTTGAAAAAACAGAGGATCCAGGTAGCTGAGGGAGGGGCGGGAGGAATAAGCATATGATAGGAGCAGGAGCAGGGTGATTTATTTATTTTGCTCTAGACATATACCTTTAATAGAATCTACTTTCCAAACAGAAAATGTTTTCATTGACATTAATCAGATTCATGGTTGAGAAAAGAGTTAAAATGCCCTGATTCCGTGGTTCCTATCCAGCTAGTGAAAAATTCAAGCAGGACGTATCATGTGACAAACTCCATACTGAGTTGTGCTAATTATAACTAGCATTTGGGTTTTAAAATCAATCTCCAAAGGATAGAAAAACATGTTATTACTGTAAAAAGATCATTAAAGAAAGACAGTTTTGAAATTCAGATAAATGTAAAATGCCAGAGAAAATCCTCAAGAAGGAAGCATTTTAATCAAAGTGTCCAAGAATGATTAAAAAAAAATTTACAGGAAAAAAGCAAACAAGCAGAAATCAATCTTCATAGTCTCACCTTCCTGGGAAAAAAAGATTAAGATGCACTTTCTTCACATAATGGGGAAGATGCAAGATCAACAGCTGTATTGCTTAATTGCTTTTTCTTTTCTTCTATTATTGAAACCACACTCTTAAAAAAAAAAAAGGAGCAAGTTAATCACCAGGGGATAAAGAATGTTTAAAAAAACTAGAAATGAGTAATTCAAGAAAGATAGATCCCTACCTGTCTGTTCAAGCCTTTGGCCATGTCCAGAGCACCCTTACCAAACTGAAAAATAACACAACAAACAAATGACACATTCAACTTACTTTTTAAGTATGTGTATGGAGAGAAAGAGAGAGAAACATAATACCTCATTTTTAATATCAGGATCTGCTCCCTTCTCTAATAATAATGCAACCAAATCTTCATGATTATTTAAAGCTGCCACCTGTAAGACAAGGAAAGAAAAATATGTCATTTAATGTGACATCTTTTTCAGCAACTGGGGAACTTAAGGAGGATTTTTTGCACAAGACAAAAGTCATACTAAATGCCACTTGTGTATAAACACTCTCTAAATCTCATATGTCGTTTGCCTTTTGCAATGAAAGTATGCAAAGATTTGAATGTGTTGAAAATAAATATGTTCACTGAGGGATTCCTTCAATTTCTTAGGTAGCAAATTTGTGATCTGAAAAGCACTCAAAGAATCCACTGACAAACCTCTGTATTATCTTTCAATCAGAATAGAGCTGGAAGGGACCTTGGAGGTCTTCTAGTCCAACCCCCTGCTCAAGCAGGAGACCCTATACCCGTGATGGCTAACCTATGCCATGCGTGCCATGTCTCAGGGCACGCCAGCCATTGTCCGTTGCTCTTCCAGGAGTGTTGGAAACTGGAAGAGCAGCTCCCAGACGCACATGTGTGCCGGCCCCTGGTCTTCTGGTTTCTAACGCACATGCGTGCGCAAAGACTAGCTGGCCAGCACGTATGTGCGCGTTAGAAACTGGAAAACCAGGTAGCCGGCATGCCTGCGCATGTTGAGAGCTGCTCTTTCAGTTTCTGACATGCACACACTCCCATTTTGGCACTTGGTGCTGAAAAGGTTAATCATCACTGCCCTATAACATTTCAGATAGATGGCTGTCAGTCTTTTCTTAAAAACCTCCAGTGATGAAGCACCTACAACTTCCGAAGGCAAGCTGTTCAACTGGTTAATTGTCCTCACTGTTAGGAAGTTTCTCCTTAATTCCAGATTATTTCTCTCCTTGATTAGTTTCCATTCCTTTTGGTGCTTTGGAAAATGAATTGACACCCCCTCTTCTTTGTGGCAGCCCCTCAAATATTGGAATACTGTTATCATGTCACCTCCAGTCCTTCTTTTCTCTAGATTGGCCATACCCAATTCTTGCAACTGTTCTTTATATATTTTTGTCTCCAGGCCTTTGATCATCTTAGTTACTCTTCTTTGCACTTTTCCCAAAATCTCAACATCTTTTTGTAATGTGGTGACCAAAACTGGATGCAGTATTCGTGTGGTCTTACTAAGGCTTTATAAAATGGTACTAACACTTACTGTATGCAGGTATGTACCTAATGTCACTAGAAATTGAGATCATTACATTGGACTTGACTTTTTAATGAGCTTTAATTGTTTCATTTATAGTCAAAACAGTGCATATGAGAAGAGTTTTAATCCCAAATGGAGTATTATTCTTCATGAGCTTCTCATCAATTGCCATTTCTTTTATATGCCACAGTTGTTTCTCTGCATAAGGTTTCCCCCTCACAGAAAAGATACAAAAGAAATAGAATTCTCCAGAGAACAAATACACAACTCTCTTTCTTTTCAGTGAAAATTAGTGTTTGCATTCTGTCATATAAGTGCTGTTATATAAGGACAACTGAGATAATACAGGCATTATCTAATTAGTTATTCTAGAGAAATCAACAAATTTCTTCATTTTCTGCCTTGGGCATAAGCACAGTATCATATTCTTGACTGCTGCTTTTTCTATTGCCTTTCAATTTTGTGTTTCTGCCAAAGACAGAGAAACAGGCAAGAATGGGCAATTTCCTGCATAAAAGGCAGGCCAGCAGCATAATGGGGCAACTTGCCCTGGCCAATTTGCTGCGGCCAACTTGCCACAGGACAACTTAACAATTCTATTTAATTATTTAAAATTAAAAAAAAATACTTTAATTTTCATTGTTCACATTTCATTCTGTCCACCCCTTTTGCATCCTTTCTTTGGTGATTCTATTCCACCATTTCTTTGATATTAATAATTCTTGTCCCACAGTGAGTTGTCCTGTAGCAAATTGGCTGTGGTGCGTTGGCTGCACCAAGTTGTCATATTCGGTTAGCAGATCCAGTAGCAAGAAGATCTTAGGATTTCATTGTGGCAAATTTGGGCACTCAAAAAAAAAAAAAAACTGAACAGAAATCATTAATGTGTTTTCTTGTTCAATGTGAGTATTTTCAAATACACTGATTCCATTTACATGTTCTCTTTGTAGTATATATTTAAAACATATGTATGGTCCTAAAAATGTAATTTGCAAGATCATTAGAACTAATTTATTCTCCAGCAACTGAGGACATATTATGTAAGTATATTGAAGTCCACTGCTTTCTAAGAATTTTGTTGATAATTCTATAGAGGTAGTAAAATAGGCCTCTATAGGAGGGAACTGGATATTAATTGGCAATCAGAGTTTGTCAGTACTATACTGTACATACTTCCCCTTCCTCATATCCTTAAAGCACCATCCCAAACACCTATTTTTAAGTGCAGAAAAATACTTGCTCACTATGTTGATCGGGGTAAAAACATGATATAGTGCTTTTTGATCTTTATAACATCTACAAATTCAGTGGTTCAGAAAGATGAATTTCCAATAAGAAGGAATAAGAAGCTTCATCCCATTAAAGAAACATCTGAACCTACTCAGACTACTCTATTTCATGCAATAAAGCAGAAATAATATTTTGATGTAAAATGCTTTGGAAGGAGAAATCTAACAGGAAATGAAGTCATGTTTTGAAAATGCCTTGAGCTTGGTAATGGTAAGAAAGAATGTTCTTATTTAGGCATAGATTATGTTTCTATGGACAAATAGGAATAATATATGATATCTGGCAGGCTTTCCACCTATATTTATACAAATATAGAGATAGACTGAACAAGTATCATGCAAATTTCCCCAGATATTTGGGTCAGAAGGTTAGGCTTTTGTTCTGCTCCTGTTGAAGGTTTTGTTTTGATGAGTGGGGGTCCTTGCTTGATCCTAGCAAGGAAAAAGTATATTGTTTGTGCTTTTAACCATCCAGAATCATCTATGTGATATGTGCAGTCATATAATTCAATAAATAAATGTTTTTACTTTTACTTTGAAATTTACTGCTTTTTGTATATAATCAAATGGTATGCAAGTATAGAATGATTTAATAGTCATAATAACAAATTTCAAGTGAACATAAATGAGCAAATGTGCACAACTCAAAGGTAATTATGCTCATAGTGTAATTAATTGGAAATGTTAAAGATGTACAATACTTTCTTTGAAAATTTTACATCTATCACTAATTATTAATGATACTTAGAACTAATTAGTAACGATACCACACATAGCCCAAAAAGTCATGCTGATTGCCTGATTAAGTATGCAAATTGCTATTCTTTAGTTTATTATCTTATTTATTGGACACTCAAATGATCCCATATATCTTAAGACACAGAATAATGTCTCTCCTATTATGGAAAATAAGTTATAATTGAAAACTACTTTTTTCCCAGCAGCAAAGAGCAGGATAACAATGTGAAGAAGTATAATAATATAATGTTCAAGCATTTTTCCTGAGCTTGATTTAAATTTGTCCATTGGGTTGCCAGTAGCATTAATGTTTTTTCCCCAAATGCAAGTTAATGAACTTAAGAGTTCTGGAACTCTTTGAAGCATATGCATAACAATCCATGATAATATTAAAATGTAGGTTCATAATCATAGGGTCATAATCACACTTATTATGCAATGATATAATTGTAACAGCTATTGCTAGAAGCACATGCCATGGTGTTTCATGATGAGCATGTTATAATTTGCCCCTCCCTCCACCCACCTACAAGCACCTATTTTTGACAGTACACTGTGTGCACAATTACTAGGCAAGCTGTATTTTGGAAGATTAATTTTATTATTGAACAACTACAATGCTCTCTGTCAATCCAAAATGTTAATAAACCTCAAACCTGAATATTTAAGAAAATAGAAGTGATGTTATGGCTTTCTTAGGAGACTATCTATGTGTGCACAATTATTGGGCAACTATTAGTGTGCAGAATTATTATGCAACTAAATGAAAAATGAAAATTTTCCCATCTCACTCGTTTATTTTCATCTGTTAAAGTGAGAATAATAAACAAACAATTCAAAATTTACAAATAAACATTTCTGACAGTTCAAAGAAAAATCAGTGACCAATATAGCCATCCTTCTTTTCAATAATAGTCATAAGCCTTCCATTCATGGAGTCTGTCAGTTTCTTGACCTATTGACGATCAACTTTTTGTGAAGCAGCACAACCACAACCCCACCAGATACTATTCAGAGAGGTGTACTGTTTTCCTTCACCATAAATCTCCCATTTAAAAAGTGCCCACAAGTTCTCAATAGGGTTTAGGCCAGGTAACGAAGGAGGCCGTGTCATTATTCTTTCATCTTTAAGGCCTTTACTGGCTAGCCGCACAGTGGAGTACTTTGATGCATGCAATGGAGCATTGTCCTGCATAAAAATCATGGTCTTCTTGAAAGATGCAAACTTTTTCCTGTACCACTGCTTGAAGAAAGTGTATTCTAAAAACTAGCAGGTTTGTGAGTTGATTTTGAGTCCATCTTCAACCCAAAAAGATCCAACTAGCTCATCTTTCATAATACCAGCCCATACCAGTGGAGCTCTGTGCCTGTTACTGATCCAGGCACAGGCCCATCCATCTGATCCGTCAAGAGTCACTCTCATCTCATCAGTCCATAAAACCTTTGAAAAATCTGTATTCAAACATTTCTTGGTCCACTCTTATTGTTTCAACTTATGTGTCTTGTTCAGTGGTGGTCGGATTTCAGCCTTCCTTACCTTGGCCATGCCCTAAGAACTGAACAGCTTGTACTTCTGGGCACTCCAGGTAGGTTGCAGTTCTGAAATATGACAGCACTGGAGGATAATGGGTTCCTGGTAGCTTCATGTTTGGTTCTTTTCAAATCTTTGGCAGTTAAGGTGTGTCTTTTTTCTCAGCATGTTTCTTGTGACCCTGTAGACTATTTGCAGCAAAACATTTGATGGCTCTGTGATCACACCCCAATATCATAACAATTTAAAGAGTGCTGCATCCATCTGAAAGCCTTTGTACAATTTTTGAATTTTCAGAGTCAATTAAATCTCTTTTTCAGCCTATTTTGCCTGAGGAAAAGAAGCTGCCTAATAATTATGCACACTTTGATATAGGTGTTGATCTCCTTAGACCACACCCTCCCTCGTTACAAAAATACACATCACCTGATATGCTTATGCCATTTAAGCATTCAATTTCATACAGCTTGGAGGTGGAAAATATGCATAAAAATGATATGGTCAAAATACTCACTTGTGTAATAATTGTGCATATGGTATAGTATACTCCCCAAATGAATATTGGCCAAAAAGGAGGCTATGGCATTTCAGACATCACTCTGACTGAGGTTTGAGTATATGTTCTAAAATAGTCTGCACCTCGTATCCTTATGTACAAATTTTTATTATCACATGTCATTCAGTAGGCTTAAAAGCAACCACGTACAGAGGAACAACATTATCATTCTGAAGAAGAACAACATCACAAAATGGTGAAAGCCTATTAGGGGATGCCTATGTCCCACAGTAGAATTTAAGTACAATCGCTGAGAATTCTCTACATTCCATCCATCAGATATCCATGAAAACTAAAACAATAACAAAAGGGTGTGCTCAAGCTGATATGGGAGAAAGGAGCATTCTTCTGATTTCCTAGACTATAGTTCTTTCTGTATCTATAACCCAATACTTTTTTCTTGGAGACAAGTGATAATCAAGACAGCCCTGGCACATGTGCAGTGCAAAAAAAAAGATTTTCTGCATCATTCTCCTCCTCCAAATTAAAAATGAATTACCTTTGAATTTATTGTGAATTAAGGTGGACATAATAGTGAATAATGAAGTGAGACCTAGGAATGTTTGAAACCGTTCAAGACTCTCTCATTCTCCTTACTGAGAAACAGTCTAACATGTTACTTAGCGGTACAACATACCATCAGAGGTGTCTTCCCATCCTTATCTTTTACGTTCACATCAGCTCCAGCATTTATTAAAAGTGTGGCTACATCTGTTTTTCCTGATAATGTGCATAATCTCAATAGTGGAGTCCATTCCAAGCCAGAATCTCTTGAGTCAACCTGTTACAGATATAGAAAATCCAGAACCTCAATGTTATTCTCAATAGCATCTATATTTTGTATTTCCTTTTAAAGTTTGCTTTACACAATCTTGGTCTTTTTGTCTTTAACAACTTTTTCAATCTTTCCTATATTAAACTAATTCAATCTCCTTTTCTCACTATAGCCTGCCTCAAAAACTATTTCTTCTATTTTTTTTTTCTCCTGCCACTTGGCATCACTAGTTCTTTTTCCTGCCAGTTGAACAGTCTCATTTTACATTTTACTATCTTTCAGAGTTTTTTATTTCCTGTTCTTCCCGCAGATACAGGGCCTACTATTTTGGATCAACTGAATGTTCATTCATTATTTAAAACAAGAATTGACCGACTAACTTTACCATCTTTAGTATATCTTTAATTTTAATACTTATTGTTTTCATTTGCCTTCATGTGGACAACAGGGGTATCACTACTATCATCTCTAGATTTAAGACCACTTTGTTGATAAAAACAGATTAATAAAAGTAACAATAGTAATAATGGATAAGATGCATGTAATAGTTTTAAAAATGATGTGTATAACAGTTTTAACTTAACTTTAATATAGATTATATAGGACATAATTCAGTGACATGTAATATGAATAAATTATATAAAGAGATTCCTTCAGACTGATAATTATTTATCATTATTTACTATTATTATTTACCCATTGGAGAAAGATGAATGCTCTTAAAATTAGTATTATTTCCAGATTAATTTATATTCTGAGAGGAATTCCAGTTTATATATCTAGAAAATATTGTCAAAAAATAAATTATTTGTGTAGAAGATTTTTATGGTATTCTTCAACATTAAATATCTTCACAGGAAATGCAATTATCAATTAATGGGGATTTGGTTTTCTGAACCTGGAGTTATATCATCATGCTAACATGTAGTAAAGTATTAAATACTGAAGTGAACATTTGGTGTTAATTTTCCAATTTGGGCAACTTTGAAGGAGATGTATATGTAAAACTGTATATGCATGTGTGTGTGTGTGTGTGTGTGTGTGTGTGTATCCTTTGGTTGGATAGACAATATTAGTATCCAAATATACTAAAACTCATTAATCTCTGGAAACAATTAGGACAAATAGAAAGTTATAGCATGTATGGCTAATAAAGAAGATTTAACTCTTTTTCTCATACCAAATTTATGGGGAAATTAGAAGAAGGGGGTAATATGGAAAAATTGGATGGAAGCAGAGACACCTGAGATGCTAGAACAACTTCTTAAATTCTTTAAAAGTAAAAAAAACCATATTAGTTTTTATAATAAATCAATACAATATGCAGATGTTAAGAAATGAGTGGAAAAAAGAATTAGAGGCTCCTACATCATCTAGACAACAGGAAAACATCTTAAATTCAATAGCAAGGGTGTCAATGGATCTGAAATTGCAAGTTATACAACAACAACATAATATTCAGAATTTATTGATCTGTATTACGTTTGTATAGAAAGAGAGTGTCAAAAACAGCATTTTGTTGGCGATGTAATAAGGATAATGTTTCTTTAAAACGTATGTTTCTACCATATCCTATACTTACCAAGATTTGGGAGAAAGTAATGGATCACATAAATATGACTGTGTGACAGAAGCTAAAATTTTCAGATACTATTCTTTTGAACTATATACTTAGTACATGGAATTGACAACTGGACAACATAAATGGATTCTTTATATTCTTATTATGGCTAAAAGACTGATATTGCAAAATTGGAAAGATAAACGTATGGCTGCATTTATTCATTGTATTGAAAACCTGATTGCACATGCTAATTATGAACAGATTACCCATAGATTTAGACTTTGTATAGACAAGAATAATGAAATAGGGGACTCATTTATACAGAATATAGTAGATTAAAAAAGATTTCTTGTAATCTTTGAATGTGTGGCATGGATGAAATCTGTGTAATTACATTCTTCAAAGTGCTGCTGCTACATTACTGCAAATTACATGATTCTGTAATACAAGTATTAACATTAGATGTTGCAAAATTTTAACTCATATACTAAACATAATTCCAATTATATTTTCTAGTATTATATACATGTAGGATAGTGGAAATGCTAGAAAAAAGATCAGAGGAGTATAATTCTAAATATGCAAACATGACCTGTGAACAAATTAATTCTAAAATAAACCACAATAATTGCAGAGCAGTCAAGTATGGCAGTCCGATGTTAACACTTATATTTTGTTGGAAGAATGGCACCTGCCTTTCCTTAAATGCTATTGAATATCAACAGCTTGTAAAAAATAAGATTCTAAGGCTGAAAATCCTACACACTTTTGGAAAGTATCCAAATTGATATAAGAAAATTGAATTTCTCCTTCTGAAAGTAAATCTGAACTCCCACCCCATGCAAAGAAATAAAATATTAGATTGATTTCCTTAATCCTTAATGTTGTAAGGGACATTTGGGAAAGAAATGGTGAACTAAAGTTAGCTCCACTAAAAGTGGAGCCAACAACTGCAGCAGAATGAAAAGACGGTGAGTAGACTATTTCCTTTCTAGAGAGTTGCTCCTAGCAAGGAAGCCACAATAGCACCTTCCAGCAGGATTACAACTCTAGGAAATGAGGGAATAATCACCTTTTTGCTGAAACTGTGATTGGTACCTTCAAAAGGACACTTTGTACGCTTCCTTTTCAAATCACTTTAACAATTGTTTGTTAACTGTTTCTCAGCTATTAGAAACCTTTGGATTAGCAAATTTTACAGTACTGGGTGTTTTCTTTAATCCTTAGCAAAATAAGTTTAAAATACAGGTTTAAGGACTTAAACATTTTTCTTTTGGAATAAACAGCAAAAGAGTGATTAGAACTTTATTTTGGAAAGATACAAGCAGATTAAGGGTTTAGATGCATATGAAATAAGACTCTGGGATTAATTATAAGAATCTTTCCTATGGGAAAATGCTTTTGTTTTGACTTCTCTTTAAAAAATGATAGAATGAAAGTTTGAATATTAGAAAATAGAAAGAATAAGAAGGAATTAAAGATTATTCAAATTTGACTTTATAATACAGAATGGAGCAAAATATTTTAATATTGGACATACTGAAGGATATTTTTTGAACAATAGACCAATAAATTAATTTTAAGAGTATCTGTCTTTATTATATGTTTAAAGATTTTATGGAAGAGGAAATAGTTTCACTGGACAAGATGGAGACTAATTTGAAAGTGGGTAAAATAACAGACTACAAGAATGATATGGAAAAAAAATATACAGTGGATATACAAATAAAACCAGCTAACATTTTAATAATCAAAAGGAAATACAAATTAAAAAAAACCCAAGAGTTACACGAATAACTTTCCTATATTTACAAAAGGGATACAATAAAGCTTTGAAGAATTTTGTGAGAAGGAAAAAAGAAAAAATGAAAAGAAATCAAGCTCTAGGACATTATTTGAAGAGACTAGATCAAGATTATTAGAAGTAAAAATAAACATAAAGTTGGTATATTTAATTAAGGTTAAAATAGATACGTTGTTATCTCCCTTTAATGGTTTTTTTTGTTGATCAGAACTGAATGACAGGCCTTAAGAATTTGTTTGTAGACAAAGATGGGATATGGGAGGAAGAGATCATTTGTATTTTATGAGAAGATAATATGTTATTAAAATTGTTTATACTTGTGATGAAGGGGGAAGTCATTTCGATATATATTTTTCTTTTTCTTTATTATATTCTTATTTTTTCTATTTCTTCTGCATTTTCTACTTTTTTTAGTTTGTATTAGTTTTATTTTTAGAATCTAATATTAATTCTATTTTAAAAATCCTTAATGCTGAAATTATTATTTTTTTCAAAAAGGTATACCAGAATGGTTGCAAAATAGCTGACAGAAAAATGATATACCGGTAAGTTAGAGGAATAATGCTCTCTGTAATACCTGATCTCAAAGATATTCTTTAAAAAGGCTGGAAGACAAACACTGTTCCATTTTGATCTTTTATCCTAATGATCAGGACAACAATTCTTCCATCTAACTAGCCTTTCATACAAATGAAGGTTTTCCTGAAGTAATAGGAAAGGAAATATAGCAGTCTTAATCCATTTGGAGTTATTGTAATGTATATCACAATCCTAAGCATGTATTTAAAAAACTAAGCATAATTAAGTTTAATGAGGCTTATTTTGAAGTCAGCCTCAGAAAAGATTACAGCCTTAGCCCTAGCAATACTGAGCAGTCATTTATGTAAATAAGTAACTTTGTTAGATAAAGCATCGTTTACATAATTAAATGAATTTTATTTTGTTAACACTGTAACTTTGGCTTCTGAAATATGCCTCACAATATTAAAATTATATATGTAAATGTTCTATCTTAAAACATATGGGTGGTATCAGTGCCTTGGATCTATGGGTTTTCCTCCTTTTTTTCTTTATCACAGCCTAGTGTTCTACCATTCCAAAAATATCTGTTAGAGATGGGGAGGGAAGGATCCAAAGAAGACTTGGGATCTAGAAGAGAAATGTAGTGGAAAGGCACAATTAGGCAAAAACAACTTGTGGGAGTGAAGAGATTTTCAGGGGACAGAGAGGACAGCACACTGAGAATATATCTGCTGAACAAAACTCTGCATTGGCAACAAGAAGGGCATCCAGCCATTAAAACACTCTGCTAGCTCCATTCAGTTGTCCAGACTCTACCCTGCAAGGGATTATGGGGTCGTTAAATGATGATGATGATGATGATGAAGGAGGACAGGAGTTGAAATAGAAAAGCATGCTCTTATATTTTAGTTTTTAACTTATTTGATCTCTGTTTATTTTAATGGTTAATGTAATATTTAATGTAATGTAAAGGGAGATGGGAAGGATATAAATTTACTAAATAAATAAATAAATTAAATAATAAATAAATAAATATTTCCACTGCATGAGCTTCTAGTCAAGCCAAACCAGATCAACTTATATTTTCCTTGCTAAATTAAAATAAAATGTAAAGGCATCATTTTAATCTTTTTAATCTTTAAGCTTGTTCTTATTTTTCCATACTGATAATAATGATGAACATTAATAAAAGTTGTAACAGTTTTTCCACTAGGAAAATTAATCCAGTAGTATGACACAGTCCATTTACAATAATTAGATTGTTATAAAAGCATCCCTGCATAAATACAGATGATCTTCAATTTACAACCATATATTTAGCAACTGTTTGAAGCTACAATGGCTCTGAAAGAGAGTCTTACAATGGATCCTTGCATTTATGGCTGTTGCAGTATCCCCACAGTGATGTGCTCAACAAACAGGCACTTGGCAACAAGCAGATATTTATGATGGTTGCAGCATCCCAGGGTCACATGATCTCCACTTGCTATTTTCCCATCCAGCTTCCGGCAAGCAAAAGCCAGATTCACTTAATAACCATCTGATTCACTTAACAACTACAATGATTTGTTTAACAACCATGGCAAAAAAAGATTGTAAAATTGGGGATGACTCACCTTATCAACAGCCTTGTTAGCAATCTAAATGCTGGTCCTAACTGTGCTTGTAAGTCAAGGACTATCTGTAATGTATTTTTTACACATGTTATCTATTGATTAGCATTACTCTTATCTTCTTCAGGATTTCACGCAAAGAAATATGTACATATCAGAAAACACAATGTAAAATGCTGTTTTTAGACAAATATTTCCAATACCTCACAGCCATCCTGGATCATCCAATCAATAACATCACAGTGACCTCCATCCGTAGCCCAATGCATAGCTGTACATCCACCAAAATCCCTGCTTAGCCAGGAAGCTCCGTGGGATCTGAGATACTTGACAATATCCAGGTGACCAGCGAAACAAGCTATCATTAAACTGTAAAATAAAAGCATTTATTAAGGCTAAAGCACTCATTTTGAATTGCTGAGAGGTGGAAAATAAATAATTAACCCCTATGTTAGTCTACATACACTTCTAGTTAAATATTAGTTTTCATGGAAGATTTATTCTTTTACATTGTATATTGCTATATTAGATGGTAGAAATATGAGACGATCTCATCTTTTGTGACTGCAATCCTTTCTTTGGATTTCTGGTGATTATCATCTTGATTCCTTTCTTAGTAAATAGGTAATTAATTTCCTATATCCCAAAATGCCAGATAGCAAGAAATATTTTGTAGCATATAACTTTTTTAAACATTGCTAGAACATCAGGTTCCTTTCACTCTTCACACTAGTGTAAGAAAATAATTCTTTCATAGATGGGCATGCAAGAAGGATGTTTATCTTTCTCCTTGACTCAAAGCTTCAGAAACTAAAAACCAAACTTCATTAAAAATGAAAGTTGTTGATTGGGGTTTCTGATGAGGCAAGTGAATTAATGCCCATATTTTTTAATGATCTGAAGTTTGCCAGGGGTATGTATTACAACTGAAAAGACAACTAACTGGGTGTGACTGTAAAATTCCATTTAGAATAAAGGGAGATCTGGAGATTTGCACTCCAAACAGCTGGTTTTTAATGAATAGCCAAAACCAATGTTTTTCAGTCACCTGAGCGCATCCAGTTTCTATCTGCTTATTTAAAAAGTAGGTGCAGTCACATATCCACGCAACACTGACTTGCTTCAGGCATTCATACATTTCCAAATCTTGACCAACAAATGCTCTGTCCTACACATTGGTAAAAAAAATCAATATACAAAAATACAAGCTAGGCAGATATGACCTCATTGATGACCCTCACTCTGTCAAGGACCTTGGAGTACTCATGTCAAAAGACCTAAGGGCCAGAGTTCACTGTAACAGCATTGCCAAAAAGGCATTAAGAGTTGTAAACCTAATATTACGAAGCTTCTCCTCTGGTAATATTGAATTGCTAACTAGGGCATACAAAATCTTTGCTGGACCATACTGGAATACAACTCATCAATCTGGAATCCGCACTGTATATCGGACATTAATACAATTGAGCGAGTCCAGAAGTATTTCACGAGTACTACACTCCTCTGCTCACAACAGAATACCCTACACCACCAGGCTTGAAATTTTGGGCTTGAACAACCTTGAACTACGCCGCCTATGGTTGGACTTAAGCGTAGTACACAAAATTATCTGCTACAATGTCCTACCAGTCAATGACTACTTCAGCTTCAACCGCAACAACACAAGAGCACACAACAGATACAAACTCAATGTAAACCACTCCAAATTTGATTACAGAAAGTACAACTCAGCAACAGAGTGATCAATAACTGGAATGTACTACCTGACTCTGTTGTTATATCCTCAAACCCCCAATCCTTTAACCTTAAATTATCCACCATTGACCTCACCCTATTCCTAAGAGGTCTGTAAGGGCCGTGCATAAGTGCACCATCGTGCCTACCATCCCTGTCCTATTGTCCCCATTTATCCATACCTATTTCCTGTATTCTTACTCATGTTTATTCTTATACCTATCATCTTGTAAGCGATTGACAAATTAAATAAATAATAAAAATAAATAAATAAATAAATAAATTTCCACAGAATTGTATGTACACAGGCACTCAAATCAATGTTGCATTGCCTGGCTAATAGAACCAAACCTTGATGTTTTTCTAGGACATGCTGGTTCCCAGAGGCAACTTTACCCCACCCAATCTTTGGACCTTATAAAAGCAAATGCTAAGACAGAGTGGGGAAAGGGGCATGCACAGCAGGAAAGGTAAGCACAAATGGCCTACAGATAAGGAAGTGGAGGTGATGTCAGCAGACTGAATTAAAATCCCTTTGCCAAGATAATGGTGCTCACCATGGCTTATGGTCCTGGCATCTGAATTAAAGTCCTCTTGTCTGCTTGCAAGAGGTGATGTCACCTCCTGCAAGCAAGCAAGACAATTTTAATTCAACTGCCAGGATCACAACCCACCGTGAGCAGCATTATCCTGGTAGAGGCTTTATCTAGTGCTTAGAGCTTTGCCTGCAGCTTGGGAGCAACTTGAAAAAGAGCAACCACATTGAAATAGTACCTCATTTCAACTATAGGTGATCCTCAAGTTGCAACTGTAATGGAGCCTGTCCATTAGGATCAAAAATTGGGACAACGTGAACTGCCTCGAACAACTACCACCATCTCTGCTCTCCCCAATGCATTCATTAAGTGGAGCTCAGAATTGGGGGAGATCCTGGGTAGCCAAATGCAGGCACAAGCCCACCTGCTTTAGGCCTTCCCCACCCCATGCTCCATTTCCGCCACTGCAAAGCTGTCTTGCCAGGGAGAAACAATGGAAAGGAAAACGCTGGGCTCACACACTTTTCCTAATTCTGCTCCTACTCTCCCTTCTGCCAAGATAGACTGCCTTTCTGGGGCAAAAGAAGGACCAGTTCCTAACATTTTAGAGCCTCCCGATGGCCGATCAGCCAGCCATTGATTGGAAGGATGCAAAACTTTCCTGCTTCCAGCTAGGCTTTGGAAAGCTGGCCCCTGCATAAAAGGCAGCAACTTCAGGATGAGCTTCCCAAACCTTTCTCATGCTTAATCCCCTCCCCCAGAAAACCACATTTCTTCAATAAATCAAACAAACAAATCTGGGAGCAATGGACTTGTTGATCTATTCCACCTCATCCTCACGTCCAAATTAAGTGCTAAAACTAAATTCTCCACCTCTGCTCTCAAATCTCTATTCCAGGCAGAAGAGTAGACGAATGGAAGCAAGAAGGAGAGAAAAAAAAAATCTTTATGCAGTTTTTCCCTTGCACTGGAGGAAAATAACTTCATCTCCAAAAGTTAGCCAATCACTGTAGAAACTTGTGCAACAAAATGGAGGACGCTAGGCCTTTACAAGCTTTAGCTGTTCATCTGGTTGCCTGTAGAGTCCATCAGTTTAAAGGCTAGACTGTAGGTTGTTCTCTACAGCTCTGGGGAAAAACTGCAGAAAGATTATCTTTCCAACTATGTACTTTATCAGCAATTTCAAAAGGAGGATAAAAGTTAATTAAGCATGTTTATTACACAATCCAAAATCAAGACGCATATATCAAGTCTTCAGTCTTAAGTCCTCTGGCTTGAAAGAGGTCTATATATTCCCTCATATGTACAATATTATTAATGCTCTTTTTGTTAAGGCTGTTAAGTATTTTAGAGAAGGATGTCTAGTGGTTAAAGTGCTGGTCTAGGCACCAGGAGATTTAGGAATGAAAGCCGTCTGGGTAACTTTGGGCTAGTCACTCACTCTCAGCCCAACTCACTTCACAGGGTTGTTGTTGTGGGGAAAATGGGAGAAGGAAGGATTGAATTAGAGAACGGCCTTGAATTATTTATACACAAAATAAAGTCTGGATGAAAATCAAATGCATAAAATAAACAAGAAATTCTCTTTTGACAATAGAAGTGATTTGATTAATAAAAAGAACAAAGCTGTTTGACACAAAACAATTACTTTTTCAAAGATTTAAAAAATTAAAGTCAGTTGCTTAATCCTGCAGTTGAGAAACTGGACAATATAAGTGTCTTGATTTCAGACAATAATCTTAACATTGATTTCAGTTAAATTAGATCAATATGATCATAATGAAGTAAGTACTTTGTAAAGCTGGTTTCCATTATAATTTTTACAAGTGAATAAACAACACATTTTTAGTTGAATGAGATCATTAATACAGTAGGACACATTCTTCATATACATGTGATTTTTTTCATGAAATTCAGAATTAAATGACTATATTTTCATCACTTTTCAGGAACTTTGTTTTGTATATCTCTAATTACATATTATCTGCTTAAGTATTTATATACATCAGATTGGCACTAGATCATAAGTAAATATTACTTTACCTAATATCTAATAATGAAAAATAAAAATAGTTATATACAATGCCATAAAATGCTACCTGATATTTATATTTGTTTACTTAAGATACATTTTCATTTGCCAAGTAGATTTATCTAGAATTAAGGCAACATGAAGGATTATATGCTTCTCTCCCTCAAGAGTGAATGAACTCAATTCAATTTGTTCTGCCTATATTGTCCATTGCAATATTAATGCATTAGTACCAAACATTTATATATTATTGGTACTAAGACTATGCAAAGCTTTCAAAGAAGATGCTTCACAATATGTATCTACAAAGCACCTCCTTTCAAATAATTAGCAGACAGGCTCAGGCTGACTTTGCATGCTGGGGCACATATAGCCTGTTGCAGGAAAGATAATGAATGAAGTGGTAATGTATGTACACACATGCTGAGATAGCTCTGAACAACTTCTGAAGTAGCTAAGTGAACTTGGAAAGATGCTGCAGCCTTTATGACCCCCAAAGAAGTATTTTGTAGTATTTCCCTGTATTGTAAAATACTTTTTCCAGTTTACATCTCCTAATTGATATTCTCAATTATTTAACTACTTCTTTCAAACAAATACATATATTTAATGTAATCTTATATATACCTATCTTTTCCACTGGTATTTTTCAGGTTCACATCTGCTCCATTTTCTGCCAAAACCTGTACAAGGCTAGATATAAAAGAGTAGCTTCATATTATTTCTATATTTACCTTATATTGTTTTCATAACTAGCTTCCTTCCATAATTTGTAAAAATACATTTCAGATTTAGATGCCAATTTTAGAGTCCTTTAGTAAGAAGTGGATGAAGTTAAAAATAACTTTCAATCTCAATTTCATAAACACTCTGTTTTATAAGCTAACAATATTATTTAGAAGCCATTGCAACCATAGGTTCAATGTATTTTAACCTATAATTGATTAAATAATATAGAGCAAAAAAGGGCAGCTGATTTTCAATGTACAGTACAATAAAATTCTGTAATATAGAACAATTGCTAATTATATTACAATGACATAATGATTAAAATCAGAAGACTGAAAAGGGGTACTTAGGACTATCATTCTAGTGGTATACTAGTGATAATACTTTTATTTGATATTTGTTTATATCCAAGCACAGTGGCAATATATTTAAAAAATTAACACCCATAAATGAGAACAATGTATCTGACAGCATAGGTGGGCATATCTTCTATAATTCAATCTGATATTTAATATTTGAACTTCAATAATTGAATAGCACAGCCTGCCCTGTGGGTTCACAGCTATAGAATATGTGATCAAGAGTAGCAGTATTACTCTATATACTCAGAGTTACATATATTTCATATAAAATTCAAAAAATTACAACTTAATTACTGAATACTTATAACTATGACTAAGGAAAAATTAACATAATATTATGGAGAGTGATGGGAAAGAACTGATAAGTCTTTTGGAGTTAAATCTTCAAGTGCATCACCATACAGTCATTCTGTTTTGAAAACATTATGTTCATATAGTTCTAAAAAGACATTAATAATGAGGATCTAAACAAATGCTAAAATACAAATCTAAGAATACTCAGGTGAAATATATAAGAAAGATAATGCCATACCTTGTATATCCTTTTTGTGAAGCAACCATCAATGCTGAAAATCCTAGTTTATTGAGTGTATTTACTACAGTTTGCCTTTTAAGGGGAAAAAAATCATTATCCACAGTTTTTCATTCATCTCATTCCTGAATAATATTTTGTAATGTTATTGCACTTTTTAACCATAAAATTAAAAATAGTATTAATCATTTCAATAGTTTTGTATAACTGCCACAGGACCTCAAGAGGATCCTGTTGTACTGTTGTGGAACTGGTCATAATTTGTTGTGGGAGAAAATTGAAGTAGGGAGTATAATATTAATTTGAACTGATGGAAAGACTAGATAGAGGTTTAAGTAAAATATGTTGATATTTATTTATTTAGTGTATGGCATATCATATATGGACTTATCTAATACATACATACATACATACATACATACATACATACATACATACATACATACATAACCTAGATTAGTAGAGCACAATAAAATATAAATAAGAAGGATCTATGTTCAAATATCAATGTCTAAACAGCTAACCATTGAAGTGCAGCACCATTTATATTAAAAATATCAGAGACTGGACCAGTATATGTCCTCAGCTTACAGCCGGTCATGATGTGATCTACAGTTTGATGTGGGACCTCATAGTCACACTGAGGTGAGGATACTGTGTCCCATTTATGCAGAGAATCCTGGCAAATGCCTTGTGAGGTGCGAATCCTATTCAGGATTGTCCATAGCTGATATGATAGTTTAAAGCCTGGCACTATCTTTGTGTGTGTGTGTGTGTGAAAGACATAATTTATATGTCTTTCTATGTCTGGGAGTTCAGCAATCCATTTGGTTTTCTACTGGGAATTGATGTTAAACTTGATGGGCACACGTTATGCAAATTCCAGTGGAGGCTTCCTGGATTTGAGTCTTCTGGCTGATAAATGAGGAAGGTCGGCATGCACCATTAGGATTGAGTTGTTCATAATTTTCTGTTTTCTCTCACTAGTTATTCTTGCCCCCATAAAGCTGGCAGTTTTATATGGCTTATAACAGGAAGCTAGCAAGTCAGAGTGGTTTTAATACATCCACTTATAATTCTCATGGTGGTATAACTTTACTAGTATGGCAGCTGTTAAGCCATATAGGGGCACAGTATTCTGCTGCGGAGTAGACCAACCTGAGTGCTGATGACTTGAGGGTGGCAGCTGAAACTCTCCATTTAGTTCCACAATTTCTGGAGTATGTTGCTCCTAGTATTGATTTTGGCAGCCAAATTCTTTAAATGTATCTTATAATGAGCATTAAATGTATCTTGTACTGAGCCATGGTGGCACAGTGGTTAGACTACAGTACTGCAGGTTACTTCTGCTGACTGCCAGCCAACTGCAATTTGGCAGTTCAAATCTCACCAGGTTCAAGGTTGACCCAGCCTTCCATCCTCCCAAGTTGGGTAAAATGAGGACCCAAATTGTTGGGGGCAATATGCTGACTCTGTAAACCACTTTGAGAGGGTTGTAAAGCTCTGTGAAGCAGTATATAAGTCTAAATGCTATTTCTATTATAGAAGAGAATCTGGTCCAATGTTACTCAAGGTACTTTAGATGGGGATTGCATGGGAGTAAGTTGTTTAAGTAGACCATCAGGGCTTCATATGATAGTTTGTTGTTAAGGTGGAAGCACATAGATACCGTTTTGCTGGTGCTAGGAGTGAGCCTCCAGTCAGAGAAGAATTTTCCTAAGATTTTAAGATCTTTGGACAGGTGGCTATTTGCCATCTCCATGTGTTTTTCTTGTACTGCTATGGAAAAATCATCTAGTACCTAAAAGCAGTTCAGCACTTAATTTGGTCGATATCACCAATAAAGGTAAATTTTCAACAGTTCTTTCTGAAACAGCATGTGGCTGGGTGGACTTTTGCTGAGCTTTGGTTGCTCTGTAAGTTATGCCTCAGGATTCATGCCTTGATTCACATGGTTAGACTACTGTAATATGCTCTACATGGGTCTGTCTTTGGAAGTATCTCTGAACCTACATTGGTACAAAATGTGGTAATAGGCTTCTTATAAGACAACCTCTAACAGAGTAGAATTACATCTGTTCTCCATTGGCTGCTGGCTAGCTTCCAGACTAGTTCAAAATCCTAGTAATTGCTTTTAAACCTTTCACTGGCTGCATTGGCTTATATCAGGCAACCAAGTTATAATATGAACACTTAAAGGGACAGCCCTTACCACACTTCTTTTCTGCAAGGTCTGTGAGGTATAGGCCTTTTCAGTGTGGGACTTAATTTTTTGAAACATCTTACCTTCCTAAGTAAGGCTAGGTTCCCCTTTCTTGTATTTATGAAGCAAATGAAAACTCGTGTTATTATAGTCAGCATTCAGCTCCTTTGCCTTTTGAGTATTTAATTTCAACTTGTATTTGTATGCACTTTATATTATGGTTTTAACTGTGTATACCAGTTATGTTGTTTGTCATCCTAGTTTATTGAGGCAGCTTATATACACAGTAAATAGAAAATAAATACATATATAGAGAACATAAATTGCTATCCAGTGATACCCAAAAGTTCTATATAAGATGCTGGTCTGCAGAGGAGACCAGCATCTCAAGACCAATCAATACAGTTTAGATTTGCTCAATAAATACTATTATCTAAATGGTTGCAGTAGGTACAACAACAGCTTTAATGAAAGAAAAAGCTTAGAATCTGGTCAGTCTGGTTTCTTCTGACATCATATCTCTGTGACATATTACATTTTAATTTCATTCTGAGAGTTCAGAGATAAATGTTGAAATGTAAACCCTTTCAATATAGTCTAATATTTCAACATATTTATCACTATTTGTGAAGTACTTTCAGAACTGTCAGAACAGTATTTTGCTCCCATTTATGATTAACTAATCATTTATGATTAATCAATGACTAATAATTATGACTAACCCCATTCATGACTAACCAGAAGCTTTTAATCTGATGCAAAAGGTAGTTCTAATCAACAAAAGTCTGATGGATACCAAAATTAGATTCCAACAGAATGTATGCAGGAATTTGTATATTCTTGGTACCTAATAACTACAGCTCCAAAACTATGTGCTGTGGTACCCTGGGTTACTGCATCAAATTCACAGGGGCATCTAGATATCTGGATATTTGCAGGGCACAGTGAAAAAATTATTGAGATATTAAGGCTGCAATATATCAAGAAGCTTGGAAAGCTCTGAACTAAGTCACTGATTAGTTTTCTGATCACAATGACATATTATTCAGAGGGTACCAAATGTTGAACAAGGATCTCCAAATATGCCTAACGGTTAAGAATTTGCTTTCTTGAATTTATACTGAAATGTGGAAAATCTAGAGCACATGTAGAAAATCTTTACCCTTCAGGCACTGTTAAATAGGTGGTCATCAACTTCAGTTAAAACCTCAAATTCTGAAGATGCTAGGAATTGCAGCATCTGGAGGACCCCGATTTCTACTTCTGATCTATATAGTAATCACTACTATATATTTTTCAATTCCATGTGCAGCCAGAAATGAAGCCATTCCCTGTGGTTTTTTTTTAAGAATTAGCTCTATTTGTTCTTGCTCCATTCTTCTCCCTACTACTATATCAATTTTGTCATTGCAGTTACTCATTTGTCATTCTACTAGTCCAAGAGTATAAAATATATGATGATGATGATGATGATGATGATGATGATGATGATGATGATGATGATGATAAGATGAAGAAAAAGAAGGAGGAGGAGGAGGAGAAGAATGTACATATAACAGAATAAAATATATGACAAGTCTCCTTATTCAAGAACAATCTGGCATATATTTTAGCCACAAAAGCTATTAGACTGAAGGATCTATAATTGTTAGGATCCCCTTCATTCCCTTTTCGGTATATTCAGTGGGAATTACAATTGCCATCTTCCATCAATTTAGGATATGGTGGTTATTATTTATACAAGTAAGTAAACCTCCTGAGGAGCCCACCAATCTGGGTATCTTTTAAATAGACTGGAGAGTGAAAAGTTCTTATGAGAGGCTTTGCTGCTTTTCAGACCTTTATGATAGATGTAGTCTTGTTTTCTAAAACTGGTGGCCAATGGGGTCTATCATCTATTGTGCTAAATCATTATTTGGTAACTATTTCTCAACAGGTTCCAAGAGAGGAAGCAAGTAATGATAATAATTTTGCTCCTCCTCAGTTGATTCAAATACAAATATCTGTTTTTCAGAAGTGCAACCACTAAATGCCGAAATATTTTCAAATTATGAATGGGACCCCACACTAAATTTCTTTCCAAATAATGGCCACTACTAGCAGACAACAAAAACAAAGCACAGATAGATCTTAGCAACATACTATCTTCCTTCATGCTATGAGAGTGAATGACAGACAGCATTGTGTGTATTAACACATATGCAGGCTGCTTCTCTCAGCCTAATGCTACAATTATCTTTGAATTTTTCTTTAAAACACAAACATCCACCATGATGAACAGTGGTACAGAATTGGCTATTCAAGATCTTTGAATCCCCCTCTCTACTTCCCCTATTAAATTGCAGTGCCTATGATAACTTTTTCTCTCACACTAGAAGATATATAAGATCTTTCTGATATTCTCCCGAGAGTGCTGCTACACTCCAATTTTCTTCTCATCTCTATGCTCTTTCAGAAAACTGATCAATGATTTAAGAGGCTTATAGCCAGGGGTGGGATAGAACAACTGGTTCGGTGAGCGCGCGCTTTGCATGTGCTTGCAGCGTTTGAAAACTGCCCATTTTCAGCTCTAATACTTACATTGCAGCCCCGGTGAGTAAAACAGCTGAGGCGCAGCAATCTGCTGTGCCACGCGAATCAGCTGAGCTGCAAAACACGGAAATAAAGGACAGACTAGGGCAGGGGCAGGTGGGTGGGGCCAAATGATCTCTGAAACTACCAGTTTGAATTCCGTCCCTGATTATAGTACCAATGCAATAAGTGCTCTGGATCAAGATTGTCCTATTTCTGTTCCATTTGACATTCCTTTCCTAGGCACTATATAAGTTCCAACTCTATCATTACACACATTTAAAATGTTCAGAGGAAATCCAGCTCCATCTCTTAATACATACAGGTTGTATGCTCTATTGGCATCTCTGTACTGGCTGAGAAGCAATATAGGCTACTAATCTCTTATACAGGTAAAACTCGAAAAGTTAGAATATCGTGCAAAAGTTCATTTATTTCAGTAATGCAACTTAAAAAGGTGAATCTAATATATGAGATAAGACTCATTACATGCAAAGCAAGATAGTTCAAGCCGTGATGTGTCATAATTGAGATGATTATGGCTTACAGCTCACGAAAACCCCAAATCCACAATCTCAGAAAATTAGAATATTGTGAAAAGGTGCAATATCCTAGGCTCAAAGTGTCCCTCTCTAATCAGCTAATTAAGCCATAACACCTGCAAAGGGTTCCCTGAGGCTTTAAATGGTCTCTCAGTCTGGTTCAGTAGGAATCACAATCATGGGAAAGACTGCTGACCTGACAGTTGTGCAGAAAACCATCATTGACACCCTCCATAAAGAGGGAAAGCCTCAAGAAGTTGGATGTTCCCAAAGTGCTGCATCAAAGCACATTAATAGAAAGTTATGTGGAAGGGAAAAGTGTGGAAGAAAAAGTTGCACAAGCAGCAGGGATGACTGCAGCCTGGAGAGGATTGTCAGGAAAAGGCCATTCAAAAGTGTTGGGGACTTTCACAAGGAGTGGACTGAGGCTGGAGTCTGTGCATCAAGAGCCACCACACACAGACGGATCCTGGACATGGGCTTCAAATGTCGTATTCCACTTGTCAAGCTGCTCCTGAACAACAAACAACTTCAGAGGCGTCTTACCTGGGGTAAAGAAAAACAGACCTGGTCTGTTGCTCAGTTGTCTAAAGCAGGGGTCCCCAACCACCGGTCCGCGGACCGGGACCGGTCCGTGGAACAAGTCCTACCGGGCCGCTGGCTTGCTGGGCGCCGCCATCTTGTTTTGATGAAAAAGTGCTTCCGGTGAGCTTTTCCGGTAGAAAGCTCACCGGAAGCACTTTTCATCAAAACAAGATGGCGCCAGCTGATGTCAGTACCGGGCCGCGCCATAAAAAAGGTTGGGGATACCGGGCCGCAGCGTAAAAAAGATTGGGGATCACTGGTCTAAAGTCCTCTTTTCTGATGAGAGCAACTTTTGCATCTCATTTGGAAACCAAGGACCCAGAGTCTGGAAGAAGAATGGAAAGGCACACACTGCAAGATGCTTGAAGTCCAGTGTGAAGTTTCCACAGTCTGTGTTGATTTGACCTACACCATGTCATCTGCTGGTGTAGGTCCACAGTGCTTCATTAAGTCCAGGGTCAACGCAGCCATCTACCTGGAGATTTTCGAGCACTTCATGCTTCCTTCTGCAGACGAGCTTTATAGGGATGCTGACTTCATTTTCCAGCAGCACTTGGCACCTACCCACACTGCCAAAAGCACCAAAACCTGGTTCCATGACCATGGGATTACTGTGCTTGATTGGCCAGCAAACTCGCCTGACCTGAACCCCATAGAGAATCTATGGGGCATTGCCAAGAGAAAGATGAGAGACATGAGACCGAACAATGCAGAAGAGCTGAAGGCCACTATTGAAGCATCCTGGTCTTCCATAACACCTCAGCAGTGCCACAGGCTGATAGCTTCCATGCCACACTGCATTCAGGCAGCAATTGCTGCAAAAGGGGCCCAAACCAAGTACTGAGTACATATGCATGCTTATACTTTTCAGAGGTCTGATATTGTTCTATGTACAATCCTTGTTTTATTGATTGCATGTAATATTCTAGTTTTCTGAGATTGTGGATTTGGGGTTTTCATGAGCTGTAAGCCATAATCATCTCAATTATGACACATCACGGCTTGAACTATCTTGCCTTGCATGTAATGAGACTATCTCATATATTCGGTTCACCTTTTAAGTTGCATTACTGAAATAAATGAACTTTTGCACAATATTCTAATTTTTCGTGTTTCACCTGTAGTAGTCTAATCATTAGCTGCACCATGCTGAAATTGGGAGTCCTGAATCTTGCATTTGTAGATGAGCCTGACACCATTGTATCTTTTTATATTGTTGCTCTATAAGACGAATCTCTTTCTTAGCAGCACACATTACTGATGATGCATTGTCTTTGATTACCTGTAACATCGCTGGATCCAAGCCAATGATATGAGAATGTTCCATTATACAAATCATATATATTCAATTGGTATGACACAATGATAACTCATGTTAGAAATTTGTTATTAGGTTTAAAATAAATGTGGTACAATATTTAGAAGCTTATTCAATTTTCATTATTTTCTTTAATTAGCTATCACATCTACACACACACACTGTGTGTGTGTGTGTGTGTATCCTTTCTTACCTTCCTTGAAGAATATGAATAACATCCTCTAAATCATTTCTGCTTACAGCACGGTGGAGCTGTTCTCCACTCATTGGTTCACCTAAAGAAAAGAAAGGAAGTTTATATATGTGTGTGTGTGTTTGTTTGTCAATGATTAAAATCTCGAATATAATTTATTAACATTCATGTGTTTCAATACAGCATTTGGATATCTTTAAAAGTCCCTGTTTTATTGACAAAGGAATGGTTTAAAAGATCACCTCAAAGTCTTCTACTAGAAAATGTAAGACCATTATTCTGAAATTATGAGCTAGAAAAATCCCTAGCCCAAATTTCATCTCATGAGATGCGTAAGAGCTTTAGGTAATAAACAGTAAAGGCTCTCTCAAATATAGACAGACTCTGGATATTTACATAAATAGAACTCTTCAGTTTTCCTGACAATACAACAGAAGTGGTTTGCTAATGCTATCTTTTGGAATGTTTTTGATTTCCAATTCAAGCCCTCAACATCTCTATTTGCTAATGAACTTCCATCAGGTTCAACACTATTGAAAAGCAAAGTTAGTCAAGTATTTAAGTAATCAGTTATTTTTTTCTGCCATCTTAACTATCTGCAATGTGGAGAAATTAATAATAGAGTTGTTGTATGTTCACAAAAGCACTGGACAGTTAAAATTTAAAAAATATTTAAATTGTCTTTTATTATGCTGCAATGCACCTTTATTCTAATCAGGCTATGGGGTCTCATCAATCCAGGTAGGTAGGCTTTACAGATAGAAATATGGCTCCAATTTGTTAACATGGGGTTCCCTATGAGACAGATAGCAAAGAGTGCACTATGAAACTGACAAAAATTGTATGGTTATCTGGACAAGCTAATATGGCTGGAAAAATAGCTTATTCACATTAAGCTGCCTGACCTAGTATGAAGAGACTGAGTAGGAACAGGGCCTGAAACCAGAAGGCACCCAATCAGGACAGTATGGAGCACTCGAAACAAGAGGTTACAAAAGAGTCAAAACACTATATTTGTTCATTTATTTACTGAAGAAAATGATCTAATGCTACATATTTGTGTGTAGAAAAATATGCAAACCTCTAGAACTATTAGTACATTTGAAAGATAAATGAGAGTCAGGTGTTTCAATCAATGGGAAGATAATCTGATGTGAATATGGGAGCTTCTCATTTAAAGAATTCTGGGTATTCACTATTGAAGTCTGAATTTTACCACACAGGTTGTAGAAGTGTGTCATAGCTCAAACAAATGGAATTTCTGAAGACAGTTGTGGAAAGGTTACAAACTATTTCCAAAAAGTTTGGGCTCCATCAGTCCAATGTTAGGCAGATTAGCTGGGGAATGGAAGGATTTTTGTTAGCATTTTGAAGATGGGATCTTGAGAGTGTTGAAGCCCCTTGGGGGTTTATCTGTGCCCTCAGGATCAACCTGAATTGGAATGCAAATGGTTGTGGAATCTTCTTGGAACTGCTGAACAGAGAGGACCAATTAACATTTTTGACTGCGGAGGGCTAAATGTTTGAATAATATGAAATAAATAAAGACAAAGATCAATTAATAATAAGGAATGGCAAATACAAAATAAGTCTAAAATATAGCCCTAAGAGGAAACTGCTTAAATGAGAGCAGTACTATATCTTTATTTTAATGAATGAGTTTCTGCTTTCCTTCCAAAGCTGTTTTCATTTTGCATATATTTCTAAATTGTTTGCTTTATATTTTATTAACATATTGTGACCTTACTTGTTGTAGTTACACAAATAGGTGAACTATAAACAGATTCTCCTTTAGGATCTGTGACTTTAAGTCGAAATCTATACGTTGTTCTAGGTTCAAGACCTTCCACAACATGCTGTCGGGCATATCCCCTAAAAAGGAAGTAATTTAGTTTTTTTAATTACTTTCTACAATTTTAGACAATAATTCGTATTTAAAGGTAATTCTCTACAAATTTGAACAATATATTAGCATGTCTAATACTTAATACCTGTAAATGTCAATGCTACTGAAAGAAAAATTCATTTTGTGGATAAAAGTGAATCCATTTTTTAAAATACATACTATTTTTCTTTATTATGCATCAACGAACTATCTGCATATTCATATGTGTGTGTGTCCATCCAATGTTATCATGTGATGACTGCAAAACAGATGCAGAATAAACCCATTCTTGCATAAATATTTAAAATATGCAGATGTAAAAAAACAACATCAGAGATGCAAGAACTGAACATCTTTGAAAACAAGAGTCAGAATATCTGCAGAAGTGTCATCAGATATACATTTACAACATATTTTCAAGGATGAAAAGACAAGGCTGATTATTCTAATGGTGTGCACTAGGATTAGACCAAGACACCAGAATACCACCAAAACTGCCATGTACTACTGCTTCATTTAATAAAAATCTTTATAAAACTGTTTCCTAGACCTTTCAGAATAATTTAAAATTTAAAATACTGTTGATGGTGTAAGATGGCTAGTTTGATAAATGATGTAAAAGGGAATACTGAAACAGTCTAATTCTGCCACCTAGTGAAAAATTCCAAAGAATCTTCCAAAAAAACCCAACCTATTGTAATTTAAAACAAAGCAAGTAACAGCAGTTAGGGCACCACTGATAGGCAAAATAACTGCATACCCTCTCTTTTCTCCTGTATGATAAATTTCCAATTGTAGAAAATAGTTGATATAAAGAAACATGAAAATTGCCTCTATATTCATTATATCAATTTAACTGTGAAATATTTGTTCCTCAAATTTAATCAAACTACAGAGAAACAAAAGGAACAGAACTAGTGAAGGTCTGCTGAAGCAATTTTGAAAAGATATCATTATCTATCCATATGTTTAAAATGAATGATGCTTTTATGTGAAGTCATGAGAAGAGCAACTTCAAAGGGGAATGTGTATTCTCTTCTAAGTTAACCCATAATGCAACAGGCTAGCTCTGGAATTAAGATTCTACTTATCTCATTGACTATCTAGAAATCTTAGTGTTTGCAACCATGATTCCATGACTTGCTATAGTATCCTGATATTGTTTATGTACTGTTTACCTGCTGCATAACAATCTCTTCCCAGCCCAAATAATCTTTGGGATGGTAGTGAACTATTCAAGATTTATTATTCTGGAAATCTTCAACATCTACTCTGAAACATCTGTTTGTTTTGTTCTTTTAAATTTTGCTGGTCATTGACCAAATAAATATTGATTGATTGAAATAATCTGACCATATACCTGAAGGATTTGAATAATTTTCTGAATGGGCTTGGGGAATTTTTCATCTGATCAGTCAGTGATACTGTTCAAACTCTGGCTGATCTGTGGAACAGAGAGATGGTCCAGGTGGTTGATACAATAACTTCTATATATCTTTCCTTTAAGCAGGGCTACATCAGCAACTTGATTTTCTAGGGAACTAATGAAGGTAGAGAGTGATAGTCTAAGTGGAGGATCTCAAAGATGGATCAATTTGGCCACTAATTTGGAATCTACATATTGTAAGAGTCATCTGAATTCATACTCAATGGTAGCAAATGCAGCAAAAAGGATTTATTTCTCTGCCTCCATTGTATTGCACCAAATGCAATGACAGTAATTTACCATATTCTGAAACATGTTCTCCGATTAGTGTAAACAGGAGGTTGGAACAGTAAGAACAATTTTCACCTTTCTTTGTGTATATATATGACACGGTGGCTGAGCCTGTTGATCAGAAAAATCGGCAATTCGAATCCCTAGCACCGCGTAACGGAGTGAGCTTCTGTTATTTGTCCCAGCTTCTGCAAACCTAGCAGTTCGAAAGCATGTAAAAATGCAAGTAGAAAAATAGGGACCACTTTGGTGGGAAGTTGTTCTGTGCGCCTTCGGCATTTAGTCATGCCGGAGACATCTTTGGACAGCGCTGGCTCTTTGGCTTTGTGACGGAGATGAGCACTGCCCCCTAGAGCCGGAAATGACTAGCACGTATGTGCGAGGGGAACCTTTACATACATACATACATACATACATACATACATACATACATCTGAAACATATGAATTATTTTCTGCTTACTGTATAAGTTGAGAGTCAAAATTTCTCAAAAAACTATTATAGTTATAGCAACAGCTAATACTTGCTCAACTACAAGGCAGAAAAGCAAAAGGCAACCTCTCTCCATTCTGTCCATTAGGATTTAAATTGTGTTCCACAGAACCTTAGGGTTCTCTGAGAACTTCATGGAGTACCATGACAGGTGAACTTAAATAAATAAAAATTCATTTACAAGCGGCTAATTTTTTATTACCAAAACCTTTCTCTTGATCAAAGCTTCAGGGATTTGTTTTTAATAAACAGGTTCTGCTGCATGAAAATATTTGAAAACATCTGTTCTAAATTGTGGGAAGTGTATGAGAAAGAAACATTGGCATTAAATTGCAATAAGGATGAAAAAGGAAATGCACTTTCATCATAACAGATGGCAATCAACTATTTCAGTGATTTCCTAGAATGCAACAAAGATTCTTATTTAGCATTGTTATATTGTTAAACAATCTTAAACTGAAAGCTTAGAGCCTTATTAAGCTATGCCAAGTTTTCGCAAGATTCTGCTTAGGTTTTGCCACTGAGCCTAACAAGTGTACATACTGAAGATGCAAACAAGTCCTATATAGACATATGAGTTACTCAACTGCTTGACATTTTCCTTTCTGGCTGATTAAATTGATCAAGTTGGAATTCACTCTATAGTTAAGATATATGATGAGTGCCTTCCTGAGTGCAGAATATGTTTGTGCCTGCGTAACAGTTAAACAGAGAGTTTCAAGTACTTCATTGAAAAATCCCTCCCTTATCCTACAAAATCACTATAATTATAAGCCAATCTCTTACATTCAATTCTTGGATATATTGAGAAAGTCATCTCTGGCACTTCTAGATACATTTGGATAAAACTGATAATCTGGAATTATTTCAGTAAGACTTCTAATTTGAGTTTTAGTGATGAGACTACTTTGGTCACCTACCCATGTTCGCCGAAAATAAGACTGGGTCCTGTATTAATTTTTGCTCCAAAAGATGCATTAGGGCTTATTTTCCAGTTAGCGTTTATTTTTAGGGAAATATGGTACTAAACACATCTGGCTAATGATCTTAAATGGGGCATATTTTGGGGGTAGGGCTTATATTACAAGCATCCTGAAAAATCATGCTAGGGCTTATTTTCCAGTTGGGTCTTATTTTCAGGGAGACATGGTACCTACATTATCTATGCTGGGTCATAGATTTGGCTATGTCTTCTGATCAATTTTTGATATTATCAAGCATGATTTAGAATGGTCATTTGATGGTGATGGTCACTGTCATCAGTTTTGCTAGAATTTTATATTTTCCTATACTATTCTATATTTGTATGAAACTGATGGTGGAGGTCATTTAGAGCTTTGAAATGAGTGCCATCTTTCACTTTCTGCAAGTCTACTGTATCTCCAAGAAAGTTATTGGTTTTTATATTGTTTAACCTGGATGAATAAAAAGAGTCTGAAATTAAATTTATTAAAGAGAAAGATACTGTTCATAAGACTACTTGGGATATTGTTGCACTCTTCCAGAAAAAAACAACTCCTATTGTCACTGGAGTTGCAGGTTGCAGGAACATTTCAGAATAAGTAAGATTTGTGACAGTGATCTCTACTTTGGTTAAATTTTCTCTTGACAATTGCAACATGCTCTATGCTAAACTTTAATTGTTTCTGGAAATTGTAATCATTACAAAATGCAGCATTCGTGTTACCAAATGGTGCAAGGTAGAATACATGGTGTCTGTATAAAAAGTTCTGCATTGCCTGCCAATTGCATACTTGGCACAATTTAAGGTATTGGCTAATAGCTCATGGCATAAAAATCTATGATACCACATCTCGGTCTATGAACCCAATTGGAGGATGCTTGGTGCTCCCCGAGCTTGGTGTTTTTCTTGCAGATGTTTCTTTATCCAACTGGGTAACCACATCAGTGCACCAATAATGAAATGTCTGAAAGAAAACCATCAAGCTCAGAGAGCATCAAGGGTCTCACAGTTCAACTCTGAGATACAAATATTCTCTTCTATCAGAACCTCTTCTGAAGAACCATTATAACAATAACTAGTATTTTGCAAAATCCTTGTCCTCTGTGGTCTTTTGAAGACTATGAATGTTTCACTTCAGGTAGATGTATTTGATTCCCAGTTTTTAGGAAAATTGTAAAAACACAAATTTGGTCTTAACTGTTAATTGATTTTAATTATATTGATAGTACTGTCATTTTTTAATATTTTGTATTAAGTTGTTTTAAGCTATCTACAGTTTTTATGTAAGTGAAAATATTGGGTGTCTATGAACAGATAGACAAACAGTACAATGCTGTAAGAACTTGGTTATATCAAAATAAGAAAGTAAGTAAAAGGGAAGATTGCACATTCCCATGCAATAAACCCCTTGGTAGTATTTGATCCATCTGTTATTACATTTCATTTCAAATATTCCACTGAGCTACATAAAAATAGTGATAGAGTTCTGCAATCCAAAGAACTGAACACTGTATTCTAGTAACATTAAAACTACATCTAAGAATTGATTTCAGAAACTGACCTGGGAGTTATGTTAGTTGAATTAGTCTTGTATGCTCAGTCTTTTTTTTTTTTTACTTGTAGAAACAAAACGGTAGAATTGAACTTACGTGTAAATCAGACCATATTTATGCAACTTGGGATCTTCTCCTTCAACTGAAAATTTTAGCCATTGCTCTTGAGGACCTTTTCGTTGTTCTTCTAAGTTCCAACTCAGTTCAATATTATGATGGCTCACATGGCCTACAACTGGAGGGGGTGGCTTTACTATAGAATGTCTTCCTACAAATGAACCACATCAAAATTAATTTAGTATGATAATATATACAAACAAGTTCCAAGAACTGAAAAAAGCAAACTATAAATTAAAATAAATGGCAGTAAATCAGAACAGAAATATAAAATAGCAGCAGAACAGATTGCTGTTTGTTCAAAAATGCCTTATGCTTTTAAACCTTTTAAAAAGAGTTTTAGCTTTTTATTTGAGTGCCAACAGGGACAGAATTCCATGCTATTATTATTGTCCAGCTGAAAATCTAAATATACTATTAGGTTTATTGTAGGGGAAGAAAAAGAGAGGCATACTGAATGTTCACCTAACCTTCTTATCCTGGCTTCATACACAACTCCCTCTAATTTATTATTTGTAATATAATAAATTAGTACATCAGATTAAAATAATATATTTTCTATTTCCCATATTTTCTAAGAAACAAAGTACAAACCCAGCAATATAACAAACTAGTAATGGTTAAGTTTCCTATACACTGACAAAGAATGTAAAATTAATTGATAAATATAAGGTTAGCAAGGCTTCTGTGAGTTCTAAAGAAAAGATAAAATATGATTCCTAAGACTAAGATAAGAAAAAAAAAACACTCCTAGAACTAATAAATACCGTAGTCATATAAACATTGCTTTGCTGCCTAAACCATAGATCAGGCCAGTAATGGCGAACCTTTTTGTTATGGTGTGCTGAAAGTGTGTGTGCGCGCAATAGCACACACAATGTGTGTGTGCATGCCAACACCCACAATGCAATGTGCCCCCCATGCATGCGTGCACGATACCCCCGCCCCGCCCCTTTGCATGCACTGTGCATGTGTGAGCCTCCCAGCTGATTTTCGGCCCATTTGAGGGAAGCCTCTGTAGCCTTGGGAGGCCAAAAAATAAGCCTTCTGGAAAGACCGGAAGTGCCCATTTTCAGCCTCCGGAGGGCCTCTGGAGCCTGGGGGAGGCCATTTTCGCCCTCCTGGAGACTCGAGGGGAGCCTCTGGAGCCTCTGGAGGCTGAAAACAGGCCCGTCTCGGCACTTCCTGTATTTCCTGCATGGCAGTGCAGTTAAGTTTGGCTGAGGCTTGCATGACCGCACCCACAATGCAATGTGTCCCCCCTCCCACGCAGTAGAGGGGGGTTCCATGTTTTTAAGAGTTGTATTAGAAGCAGATAAAAATTCTAAACTATTTACTGCTATAGATGGTGGGTGCAGAAATGAAGAAATAATGTCAAGATGAATTTGTGCTTGTCTGATCAATCTGAAAAACACAAAAACATAGTTGGTGGAAACTTGCAAAACGTCGATTCTTTATCTCTTATTTAAATTAGCTTCTTAGCCTTTTGGCTAAGATCAAGCATAATATCAACTGGGAAGTTATTATATGATTTTATAGTGAGTAAAAATATTTTGTTTCAATGTATGCTTGTAAGAATAGTCCAGCTATTAAAAAAACAAGTGCAAAACAAAATACCGGAGGCTATAAAAATGATGCCTGGGTTTAGATTCAATTTAGATATTGCATAGTATATTCGTTTTATAGTTTTGACCAACTTGGAGATTTATGACATCACAGTTATATTAAAACAGAAACATTATTATTGTATAATTATGCCAATTTTTGTTTTTTGTTTTAAACAGTTAAAGATATTTTCAGTACTCAGAAACCTAAATCATTATTTTAAGATACGTAAGGTTTGTCCTAAGCAGATCTAGAAAAGTAAAGTCACATAGTGTGAAATTTGATTAACTCAATCTGTCTAGAAATAATTTTTTACATGCAACATATCAAATCCTGCAGTAACTTACACCTTTGCATGCCGTTATTATACAAATGATACAATTAAGTTATTTATGTCATCTTGCAAAGATGACATCCTCCAATTTAATGGACCATTCATGAATAACAAAATCTTCTCCTCTCAATTAGCCTGTAAAAATGAGATTTCATAGTAATTTTAGTAAGCAAGACAGCTACATAATTATTATATGTACATAAATAATTATATAGACCTATCATAAGAACATGTCTTTTAAAAGAAAGAAAAGAACAGGGTCATCTAATTCTATTCACTATGTTTTCTAGTGAACTGTTTTATATTTTTAATAATGAAAAAATATTAAATCAGCCAAAGTTCCCATCAGCTAATCTTATAACCTCCTGCTGCAAAGTCAATTTTGTAGTTTACTTTAGCTTCTCTGGAAACATTTAAAACTTATGAAAAATGAAAAATTAAATTGGGTTTCTTTTCAGTAATCTGCTTTAATTATTGAAAGCAACTACTTTAAGAAGAATTACTTAATTCAGGATCAACTTTATCTTGTCCTGAGGGAAAATAAAACTCATGAAGAAAAAATAAAGAGGCGACATAGGAAATGTAACAAAAAGGAATCACAGACATATTAATATTTCACTGGTCCTCCATCTTGTAATGGGGTAACAATTGAAAGATAACCTTTAAACTCTATGAATGCTGGTAGAGCACTACTTACATGGAATAATCATCCCAGGATTGAGAAATCTAGTCATACAGTATACATATATGGACTGCCATTATGATATCAGTCTGAGTCACAGAACACAATCACCATAACCTAGTCTCATGAATTAACATATTATACACTCCATCCATTGTATTTCTCTTGGTTATTTTAAGATAGGTAACTTTCCACTTTCTCCTGCTTGTAGACCTATTTAAAAGCATGCCATGGGTGTTCTAAGCAGATTTCTCTTCTAGAGAGTAACTACTGTATAATTCATATACACCTTTGCAAACAGAATAGGAGTTGGAAGGGACCTTGGAAGTCTTCTAGTCCAACCACCTGCTCAGACAGGAAACCCTATACCATTTCAGACAAATGTGGGGTGCCACAAGGTTCCGTCTTAGGCCCAGTACTCTTCAATATCTTCATTAATGACTTAGATGAGGGAATAGAAGTGGAACTTACCTAATTTGCAGATGATACTAAGCTGGCAGGAATAGCTAACACCCAAGAAGATAGGCTCAAGATCCAGCTGGATCTTGACAGACTAGAACACTGGGTCGTATCTAACAAAATGAAGTTCAATGTAGAGAAAAGTAAAGTCCTACACTTAGGCAAGAAAAACCAAAAGTACACATATAGACTGGGTGAAACTAGGCTCAATATCAGTAACTGTGAGAGGGATCTTGGAGTCTTAGTGGACAGCCAGCTAAATATGAGCCAGCAGTGTGCAGCAGCCGCCAAAAAAACTAATGCAATCCTAAGTTGTATTAACAGAGGGATACAATCAAGATCAAGGGAGGTACTAGTACCACTCTATAAAGCCTTAGTAAGACCACACCTAGAATGCTGCATCCAGTTTTGTTCACATTACAAAAAAGATGCTGAGACTCTAAAAAAAGTACAGAGAAGAGCAACCAGAATGATTAGGGGACTGGAGACTAAAACATATGAAGAATGGTTACAGGAACTAGTAATTTCACGAGCATGCACTGGCAATTTCCGCAGCCCGGTTGCAAACACCTCATGGGCCACAGATTGACGACCTCTAGTATAGATGGTCTATTTCCTTTTTATAGTGTTCCAGGTTGCTGCAGTGCATTTGTGCTTGTCTGAATGTTTTTATATAGCTCCTCTTGTGGGAAGTTAGGTTGTTACTTTGGTCACAGAGCACTAGGTTAGTGAGATTACTTTTTGATAGACATGCATTTCTAATTTGTCATCCTTTCTTTCTTCGTTCAATACTTTTGGAGACTTTAGGGAAAGGGCAGGGAGGAGCACTGAGCCCAAATGACTTGTTTGAGTAGGTATATGTAAAATATATTGATTACTAATTAGGATCATATTATGATATGGGTAGGGTCAAGGAGAAGAACCTTGCCCATTTGGGCCCAACTTGGTTTTGCCAATTGGCTTGGGGCCTCAAGGTGGGGCTCTCATTGCCAGAGGTGGTTGTCAGGATAAGAAGATCTCATCTCTGTGCCATCTATCTATTTTTTTTTTTGCAGTGTTTTACATTTTTAATTTGCGTAGTTTTAAATTTTCAATTGCTTTTCTGTCTATTTATGACCTGTAAGCCACCCAGGGTTGCCTTATTGAGAAGATGGGCAGCATATTTTAATTATTTATTATTTAGTTATTTGATGGATAACATTTCTAAAATTGCAAACTTTAACAAAGAAAACCAGAAAAATATTTACAAATACTACTAGGGCAAGTGCAGATCTTTGGCAAAGAATTATATTTCTAAGTTTCAAAGGCATATTATCAAAAAAAAAAAAAAATTCTAGTTATCTCAAATTAATGGCTATTTTTTGTTAATAATCTTTCCAAGAAAAAATTACAGAATTCAAACATCCTGTCAGCAGATTGTAAAGTTGCGTTAAAGCTTTATATCATATATCATTCAACTGTTAAGAAAATGTTTATGATCTTTGCAAGAACTCTTAAAAAGTTTCACCAACTCCTTAAACTATAAGATTTCAGCACTAATACCTATCTATTATTCCCCACTATAACCTGGATATCTGCTCCTTATAATTCCATCATCCAATTTTCCTGCATTTTCTATTCTTTTCCCATTCTAAGAAAATATTCCTTTTTTACTGGACTCTTACTCTGTATGCTTCTCCTTAAACCAACATTATCATATTCTTCTTCTATCTCTGAAATAACATCAGGCTATTTCAACTTGACCCAGTGTTTCAGTTTAAATCAACAGGATTCCTTTTCTTAAGAAATTTCAGAATGGAGATCAGTTTAGAGCTAAAACATCCCTATAAATCAAGATACACATGGGACAAATCATTGCTTGTTCTATTTTTCTGGATCTGGAATATTAAAGTCAGGGCACAAAAATCCAAGCATCCTAAAGGGTTCAGAGGATTGCCACCTTTTCACTGGCAGAATCCCTCTGCTTTAAACAGCTGTTCAGCAACCACAAATTCAACAGGTGAAACTTGTTTCTCATGGCAGAGGATTGCAGAGAAAACTTTACCAGAAAAAGAAAGAAAAAAAGACAATTTATATCAATCCTTCCTCCTCCTGTCCTTTCACTTTAAATTTAAAAGGACAAATTTTGCACCCATTCCAAGGTCTCCTACTCTCAAGGGAATACAATACAGGTAGTCCTAGGTTACAACAGTTCATTTAGTGATGGTTCAAAGTTACAACAGCTCTGCAAAAGGTGACTTATGACAGTTTTTCACAGATTTACGACCTTTGCAGCATCCCCACAATGCCACAATCAAAATTTAGATGCTTGGCAATAATTCACATTTATGACCATTGCTGTTCCCAAGGTCATCGTGTAAATTCACCTTTTGCGCCCTTTTGGCAATCAAAGTCAATGAAGAAACCAGATTCATTTAACAACCAGTTTACTAACTTATCAACTGTCTCGATTTACTTAAAACTGTGGCAAGGAAGATCGTGAAATGGGGCAAAGCTCACTTAACAACAGAAGTGCTACAGGTCTACTTCACACTAGTCTCTTTATACTCTTCCAGAAAAAGCTGGCGCCTCTCCTTTTCCATGAAAAGTGTGTTAAGAAAAATTTCTTTCTGGAGAAATGTTGCCACTGGGGATTTACACACTGCACAAGTGCCTCTTCTCAGGCTCAGCTGCACTGGGCTGCCAGGAACAAGTTCCCGCGCTCAGCTTGCAAAGAAGCCTTCGGGGCTCCTCTTCCTGGGTCTCCGGAACAGCCCTCCTCCCCCTCTCTCTGCTCCCAAGGGGATCTCCCGCGTTTCCCTCCTTCTCAAATCATCCGGCTCCCTCTTTTCCGTCCCTTCTCCCTCACCTATCCCCGGCTCCATCATCATCCGCCTTCAGAGCTGTACTCCAGTCTACAAGGCCGCGCCGGCGTCCGGTTGCCATAACAACGTAACGGCCCAATTAGGCGCGCAGCTCACAGATTGATCTCTGGGCGGGGTGGGAGAAGGAGAGGCGTGTGGGTGGGTGTTTTTTTGGGGAGGGGGGCAGAAAATTGTCGCCATGTATTGCTGACCGGAATGCCAACTGGGGAAGGGTGGCACGGCTAGATAAAATAATCGAGTCTTATCGCGAGTAAACTCCGCTTGGGACTGTCCCATTTTCCAGTTTCGAGTTGCCTTCCTGTTCAGGAAACAAACGAATGAGGAAGCAAACGGAACATCGAAGGTTATTTTTAGCGAGAGGAAGAATTTTCACAGCCTTATGAAGATTCTCACATCTGTATTTTGATGTGTCTGTGTTTTAGGCGCTGGTGTGTGTGGATTTGCATGCATAAACACACACACACACATGGGAAACGGTTTAAATTCTTGATCTGATTCCAGATGTTTCCTATTAAACAGTGCTGTGAAATAATATTTCATTTCTCGCTCTCAAATCCCAGAAAGCTCAAGCTTGCAATTTTTTAAATGTTTGACACAGAACTAAAGATTGTTAAAATACAGTTATCAAACATTCACATCCTGTGATTAAAAACTATTGAGATTAAGGGACTGTCTTCACCATCAGTCACAATGCCGATTCTGTAGTACACTTTTTCATAGGAATTGGGAAACAGGTTTTTGGCAAAAGCGAGGCACAGCAGAATTCTTAATCGTATTCTGTATTAGCAAAAGAGAAGCTGGAGACTACATTGCAGGAGAACAAAACCATCTTGCTATTAATTAGTCCAAACTGAAAAAGAAGTTAACTGAACATGCCAAAAACTACTGATTTTTTCCTAAACTGTATCTCCAGATACACATCATTCTAAATGAGGGTGTTTTGATGTTTGAACTTTGATTTAAAAAATTTTATGAACTTCAAGGTCTAAAGCAATAACGAGGACCAAAATTTTCAAATTGAATAGGTAGTATAACCTTTGAACTAAATTATTTTAATGGCTTTCATTTTTCACCTGCACTCTAACACTTTGGCATTTTGTTAATGTCATGGTCTTCACTAAAAACCCAGTCAGTGTTTAATTGTTAGGAATAGCATATGAAGAAATACTCTAAGAAACAGTATTTGTCAGAATTATTTGACCCTTACCAATCAATGGAAAAGAGTTGGAAGAGGAAAGAATGCTGAAACATAGAAGATTTAGAATCAGAATAGAGCTGGAGGCGACCTTGGAGATCATCTAGTCAGCCCCGTGCTAGAAAGGAGGCTTTTTAATGATTTGCTTTTCATGATTCTAATAATAATAACTACCGGTAATACATTATGCTACTCAGGTTTCAGTGATTTGGGGTGGCTTGCAGCAATAAAATTATAATAAGATCAATAGAAAAGGTGGAAGGTTTTCATAGTAATTCTAAACAAAATCATACTGGGAGCCATCTGGTTCTTAGGGAACCTTGTTCCTGAAGGCAACACTGCCACAGAGAAAGCATACTTCCTGGATCCTGAGACATGGCATTGTTTAATCAGATGATTCTTGAACATGCCTGGGCAGATGTTATGGGAGGCAAGCAGTCCCTCTAGTAACCAGAAAGACTACCTAGCTGGCAAGTGAAACATTCATTCATGGAAAGTTCACATTATTATCTGATTGTGATTGTTTTAGGGATGTTAAAACAGGCAAGAGTGCTCAGGTTCCAAGCACTTGCAATGTGCTATATAGATTTAATAACTGCAGTTATATTTTTAACATAATTCTTGTAACTGTTCATGTTGTCTTATCAAAATAATGTTACTGTATAACTGTGGATATTTATTTAGTTAATTTTTAATTAGGAGCCCTAGAACTTCAGGCCAAGGTATTCTTTAGAAACTCCGTTTCATTGAAGATAGGATAGGATAGGAGATGGAAGGGACCTTGGAGGTCTTCTAGTCCAGCCCCCCTGCTCAAGCAGGAGTACCTATACCATTTCAGACAAGTGACTGTCCAGTCTCTTCTTAAAAACCTTCAGTGATGGAGCACCCACAATTTCTGAAGGCAAGCTGTCCCACTAGTTAATTGTCCTCACTGTTAGGAAATTTCTCCTTAATTCCAGATTCCTTCTCTCTTTGATTAGTTTCCAAACATTGTTTCTTGTCCTGCCCTCTAGTGCTTTAGAGAATAATTTGACTCCCTATTTGTTATGTACAATTTACATACTATATACTTTTATTTCCAGTCTTATATTTATATTTCTTTTATTTATTTATCAAATTTAGAAAGTGTCCATCTCACCCATAGAGGGACCCTGTAGAAACCTAAACTTGATGCTTGAAAGGTTTCAATACAGTATGAATTATGAACTAAATATTATTTGTTTGTTAATGCTGTTTAATTTGTAATGTCTGTTCAAGGTCTCCAGCATGTCATACTCTGATACTCTGTCTTACATATTACAGTTCATGGAACATAAGAAGAATTGTTCTAATTGAACTAAAACCCATATAGTCCAGTAACTAAATATCACCCAGATGTGAAAACCCAGTTGTAGGACACTGTCAAAACAATACATTCTACATTCTCACTTATCAACTGCTTCATTTAACAATAGTGTAAAAAAGAGTATACAAAGTATAAAAATAGGGGTTTTTTGCCAATCCTGTGGCAGCATCTCTCTGTCACATGATCATGTTCAAGGGCTTTGCAATTGACTTGCAACATGCAGAATTAATAGAGAAGGTGAAAGTAAAATTGCAAGTCATAGTCACATAGTGTTTTACTAATGATTCCAGGAATTAACATAACAACCAAAGGAGAAATGAGGTCATAAGCAAATCAAAGCCATATAATGTTTCACTTAGCAACTAAAATGCTTAGCAACAGAGTTGCTAGTCCCAATTAAAGCCTCTAAACAAGAATCACCTGTAGATATGTATCCAAGTTCCCTAGTTATGGAGCACTTTTGCATCTACAAGATTTTAAGATCATAGTAGTTTGAAGAGTGGTATAGCAAAGGTTAAAATGCCATTTCTCTAACATATGCTAAAAATTTAACTTCTGGAATCTTGGTCCCTGCCATATCATCTTATCCTATAAAATATGCCTTCAACATTATTTAAATTTTTCAGAAATCTACTAACATATAATTTGATATATATTAAAATACATTAAAATTTATATCAAAAGTAGGTCCTTGTGACCATACTGTATGGTGCATTGGATGGGACATTAAAATTCCCAATGTGCAAAAAGATAGATTAATTGTATAGCTTCTTGAATGAAGAAGTACAGATAGTTCTCGACTTACAACAGTTCATTTTGTGACCATTCAAAGTTACAGTGGCACTGATAAAAGTAAATTATGGCCATTTTTCACACTTATGACCATTGCAGCTTCCCCACAGTCACATGATCAAAATTCAGATGCTTGGCAACTGATTCATATTTATGACAACTGCAATGTCTTGGGTCACCTTTTGTCACTTAACCATATTACTAGTATAACACCTGCAGTGATTCACTTAACAACTATGGCAAGAAAGGTTGTAAAATGGGGCAAAATTCACTTAAATGTCTCAGACACAAAGACAGTTTTTCCCCCCGAATGCTATCACTCTGCTAAACAAATAATTCCCTCAACACTGTCCAACTATTTATAAAATCTGCACTACTATTACTATTATTCTTCTCATCACTCCTTATCACCATCCCCTCCCACATGTGACTGTATGACTGTAATTTTGTCACTTGTATCCTTACAATTGTCCCTATGACTATCATTAAGTGTTGTACCTTATGATTCTTGACTCTTGATGAATGTATCTTTTCTTTTATGTACACTGAGAGCATTTGTACCAAGACAAATTCCTTGTGTGTCCAATCACACTTGGCCAATAAAGAATTCTATTCTATTCTTAGCAACAGAAATTTTGGGTTCCATTGTGGTCATAAGTCGAGGACTACCTCTAGCCCTATTAGCCATACTTAAAAGTAGGAAGTAGCCAGAGTGACAGAGAAAGTCTTTGTCATACACATCCTTTTTGTAAAGTCCTACCTTATCCAAGTTATGCTTTTGGTCTGTCACAAAAAGGAGCCCTTCCTATCTTAACTTACCATACCTGTGACCAAGGATGTAGGAGAAAATTTGCAGTCAGTGCTATGGACAATAATCATGAATGGAAAACAATATTCCTATTCTTAGGGTTCTCTGTCATAGAATCATCATTTTTTCCCTTCCGAATTTTTGGCAGTAATAATTTCACAACCAATAAGGAGAAGATGTTCACATAAAATTTGATTGCTTTTGTATGTGAGAATAACGAAGCACAATTCAACAAAGAACTATATAATTTAGCAAAAGCAAGGAGAACAAGCTATAAGATCAGACTCTGATCTTCAACATGGTTATTTGGATTGCTGGCATCTTGCAAGTCTTGGGTCTCCAGTAAGCACCCTTACCATGTTTTAAAACAACTCTATAGCTATGACCAGTATCTGGATAGAATGCCTCTCTTCACAGACTTACAGCAAATTTGACCCTTGCACTCTCACATTATTACATTACCTTCCCTTCGGTAGCACCTGAAAACTAGTGCTGCTTCTGTGGTAATCTTCAGGAAACTGTAAAGCGTACATAGAAAAGATATATGGTTACTGAGATGTGGTGCTAGAATAAACAAGGAATAGATCGCAGAGGTAGCTGTTTCCTGCATGAACAAACTGAAAATCACATCCTGTAATCAGTAATATACTGGGGCTATGTGGGTGTAAAAAAACTGGTGTTTTATTTATTACATTCTGTCTCCAAGCAGCATAGGAGGCATAGTGCAATTCATAGCTAAACAGATTTTGAATCTGTTTTTCACTTCAGCTCTAATACTAATGAAAGGATCTCTCAAGCAACTCTAATCACCCATCTTTCCGAGGTCTGTAGAATGAGAACCCTCATTGTTGACTATGTAAACTGCTTAGAGAGGACTGTAAAGCACTATGAAGCAATATATGTCTTAAGTGCTATTGCCATTCTCATTTTAAGTTTAGATCTAAAGACAACCCTAATCATTCTTATTTTGAGCTCAGGTCTACATACTTTACATATTTCGGTAAAGGGAGTAATATTCAAGATGGCTGAACAATGATCATAATGTTATTATTCAGAACAGTAATGTTAAGCGGAATGGTGATCTCACAAACAACTCCCAATGAAAAGCCTAAATAGGAAATACCAGACAGCCTGTGCTTCATTGGGTCATCATTTCAGAGATAAACAGAGAAACAAAAAGACCATGGGTGACAAAATAGCAGTGGGAGTGAGGGTGACTTCTGACTTGCTGGCTTTCTCACTTCCTTGTGTGGGAAACTGGCAGGGAGCATCAGAAATCCTTCCTCCCTCCTCCTTTTCTTGCTTCCTTCACTCTCACACACTCTCCCCCTTTTTTCCCCTTTCCCCCCTTCTCCCTTCCTTCTCCCTTCCTTCCTTCCTTCCTTCCTTCCTTCCTTCCTTCCTTCCTTCCTTCCTTCCTTCCTTCCTTCCTTCCTTCCTTCCTTCCTTCCCATGGCAGATCATTAAGCAGGATTGTGTATCAACTATGACTGCAACATCCTTCTGGCTTGTCAAAAGGAAAAACAATCAAGAAGTTGCACGTCCTAGGCAGCATTAGGAATGGCCGTTGCCATTTGTGGGAAAGTACACCAGCGAGCTTGGGAGCATATACTGTATAAAAATGCAACTGTAATCATTTGTCTCCAAGATGTGAACATACAAGTTCTTAAAGAAAAAAATACAGAGTGTGTTTAATTGGGTAGTCACTACATTTTCCATATGTTTCCCATAACTCCAGGAAGAAAGAAAAACACTAATGTATAAAAAGTAATGAATGAAAACTTCAAACTAAAGCACCATAGTGAAATCTAAGATGTATGCCCTGGGTAACATACAATCTCTTTTGGCCTAAAGAAAAACAAGAGTTAATTCCTTCTCCAGCTTATGTGAATACTGGTCTACATTATGGTCTACATTTTTAATATTCTCCAAAATATGATCAGCGTTTTAGGGATTCAATTCCTATCTATAAAGTGTTATTTGAAAGAATCCAACCAAATATTGTTATGGATTCAAGCCTTATGCAAATGGTAGGGAAGTTGCATCAGATCCAATAAACTGTTTTTTTCTGTCTCAGCTAGGATAGCAGGAGTGTGGGATAGAATATGATAGAAAATTCAGTAGATGTAACAATTTCCCTGTACTATAGAACTATCCTACATGCTACATTTGTTCTCTTCATCTCGAGACCTCATTAGAGAATTAGAAAGGGAGCACTTCCATATCCAAGATAGCTCAGAGAGACTATGTGGAAGATTTCCAGCAATATGAGTTAATATTAACCAGGAATAACGTGAAGGTAGACATTAAAACATCAGCCCCTAATATGCTCATCTGCTTGGTTGCTTCTGGGATTTTCATGTGCTCACAGCATACTTAATTAATAAGGATTTGCAAAGCTCCTAGGTTCTGAGATGGAGGAGTTGTAAAACTAGAGTACTCTTATAGCAATCAAGGCTTTAAATGAGATGGAATAAAAGCCATGTCACAAATGCAATAAGAAAATTCAGTAATATTCAGTTATTTACTCTAACTCATAGATACTATAGATTCAATCACTAATCCTATAATAGTTTCCTGTTAAATTAATGCAACTGAATTCCATACAATCATTATATTTGCAAATATGTTATTTAGTCAGAGAGTCATTGTTTTCTTGCCTCTCCCACCAGATAGGTTTTGTTTCAGTGTAGAAAATGAAATATCCTAGCAACAGAAATGTTTCCTTTGATATCTGAACCTACTTAAACAAATGAAAAATAACTCCATTTGTTATAAAGAAGTGATTCTCTTCAATGTCATTTTATGTCATTTGGAACCTAGCCATTTTTAATTGTTGCTCTGCTAGATGAAAGCAAAGGATGACTGCTTTATCCATTCACACTTAGTAGATTCAGTAATTTGGCCAGGCTTTTCAGCAATGTCTTTTGATAATCCAATACCAATTAAAGGGATTTTTAAAATCTTTATGATTCCATTTGGTTGGTCTCAGGATCATTACATGAATAAAGGTAGCTGAATTGTAAATTTGGGGTGTCATAAAGAAGTAATACATTATATGTTATTTGGCTATTCTGTGTCAGGTTGATGGAAGCTAGAACTAGAGATGGGGCAATAATAGATTTATGGAGTCGTTTTTGATAGGATTGATTGCCTGATATAGATAAACTGAACTTGTGTAATGTGTTCTTCTGAGAAGACATAATAGATTGTATTTTCCTTATTTTTTATGGTCATGTAGGTCATGTTCAAATCACTTTGCTGCTCACACATTACAAAAGATAGGATCATGATGGAATTCTTCCAGAAATATTGAGTTGCAGGGCTAAATATAAATCATCCTTCTGCTCCAAATAAACATTAATGCTGCTGGCAGACAGCTCAGTTTCTGCTAAAATGACAGAGGAAGGTCTGTGCTCTAGACTAGCCCCATTGGAGAAGATGTGACTTCGGCTCTGATGCTCCCCATAAATGCTCTCTCATTGTTAAACCAAAGGAATACATGGAGTCTTTAAGACTGAAAGTTCAAGTCCTTTTATCCCTATAAATCATTTCTGTCACTCTGTAACATACTCAGTCTAATCTAGGTCAGAACAAGAAATTCCCAGATCTTTTTTCACTTCAGATTTGACCATTAGGCTGACCCCAGGTCTTGACATTTATCCAAGCTGATAATTTCCATTTATTGAACTGTTTAGTTGCTAGGAGTTAGACAGCTAGCAAACTATAGATGTTCATTTGAGACAGTGCTTGCAGTATTTATTTATTTTTAAAAAAACTGTATGGGTTCATTTCATAATAAAGTCATTCTTTCTCTGAAGTTTTCTTAGAAACGTGTGCAGAATATTTGTTTTCTGTCCAGTTTCAACATGACACAATTGTTTGCACACAAACACAGCAACAAAGAGCAGAATGTTTGGCACTGAAAGGGGTTAATGAAATGAAAGTCAGTGTTGGTTATGAAGTAATCAATAAATGTGACACCTGCTACAAAGGGAAGCAATCCTGTGATTTATGCATCTTTATTTAGTTTCCTGAAAGCAAAGGTGAATAACTTGTAACACCACAACTACATACTGCTGCCCACACTGACACACCTTAAGTGGTCTAAGATTAGGTGAGGTTGACTATGTATGCCACCAGCTTAAGCTAAAATAGTACTAACAGAATTAAAAACAGAATTAAATCCTATCCCTTCAAAGTAATAGACGATGTGCCCCAATATTCTTTACATTATCATGTCCTTAGTTACACACAAGCACACTCCCATTCCATACATATGTATACACACACACATATACGTACACACTATGAAGACCTATCACTGAAGATCATGAACTGTAATTTACTGTGCCTGTATGGTGTGGGTTGAAATATAGAATTTTTGCCTTCCCAATCTGGGGCTGAAAGGTTGAGACTAGTCTAAAGCAGTGGTGGGATTCAAAAAATTTTACTACCGGTTCTGTGGGCATGGCTTGGTAGGCGTAGGAGGGAAGGATACTGTAAAATCTCCAGTCAGAGATGGTATTTGCCAGTTCTCTGAACTACTCAAAATTTCTACTACCGGTTCTCCTGAACTGGTCAGAACCTGCTGAATACCACCTCTGGTCCAAAGTCACCCAGCTGGCTTCCATTCCTAAAGAAGGACCAGAAGTCATGGTCATTTATCTTGTAATCCAGCAATCATTACCCTAACTACACTGCTTCCCTATTGGTTCTCTAATGCACACACCTACATACACAGTCTATCACAGTGTGTGAATATTGTTGATCACAGTCTATGAATTTCTTTCACAGTCTATGAATATTATTATGAACATTATGTAGAGAATTATAAAGCTATCATCTGTCTTAATCTTTATATGGCTTACATATAAAATAAAAGACTGCAATCTGAGATACAGTTAGTATGGGAAATTAGTTACTGGCAATGAGAATAAGGACTGATAATTGATAACATGCACAGTCATGTGTGGGTAATACCTCTTTTCATTTCCCCATGTAAATGAATTGCTTCTTTTTTGATGGGTGCAATTCTTATGTGAGCAGATTTCTGGCCAGGCAGTTTAAATATGCAACTGCCATGGTTGGGGAAGCAGTCCAAATTGAGCAAAATGTTCCCCAGCTGGAAAATATCTTTTATCAACTGTTAAACCTTACTGCCAAGTTAATTTCTTGACATTATTGCTAGTTACAATATTAAGTCCTTCTTTTTGCTCAGACTAAAGTATGGTCCATAATGATGGATAGTGAGAATCATCATCTAATTTATCTAGGTGCTAGGTTGTTGTTCATATAACATTAGATATAATTTGGGTTTTAAATGTGTTTATTTTATTTTATTTTATTTATTTATTTTTGTCAATTCCTTATAAAATAATAGGTATAAGTAAAAACATAATTATGAATACATGGATACATATAAGAAAAAATAAAGAAAATAAAGAAAACATAAAATAAAAGAAACAATAGGACAGGGATGGAAGGCATGGTGGTGCGCTTATGCACGCCCCCTACAGATCTCTTAGGAAAGGGGTGAGGTCAATAGTAGACAGTCTAAGGTTAAAGTTTTTGGGGTTTGGGGAAGAAACCACAGAGTCAGGTAGAGTATTCCAGACATTGACCACTCTGTTGCTGAAGTCGTATTTCCTGCAATCAAGTTTGGTGCGATTAACCTTGAGTTTGTATCTATTGTGTGCTCTTGTGTTGTTATGGCTGAAGCTGAAGTATTCATTGACAGGTAAGTCATTGCAATGTATGATTTTATATACCATACTTAGATCAGACCGAAGACGGCATAATTCAAGGTTTTCTAGGTCTAGAATTTCAAGTCTGGTGGCATAAGGTATTCTGCAACAATTAGAGGAGTGGAGAACTCTTCTTGTGAAATATTTCTGGACTTTCTCAACTGTGTTAATATCAGATACGTAATGTGGGTTCCAGACTGATGAGCTGTATTCGAGTATTGGTCTAGCAAATGTTTTGTATGCTGTAGTTATTAGTGTAATATTACCAGAGAAAAAGCTACGTAAGATTAGGTTAACAACTCTTAACGCCTTTTTGGCTATGTCGTTACAGTGGGCTCTAGCACTTAGTTCATTAGAGATGAGTACTCGAAAATCCTTGACAGAGTTTGGATCATCAACAAGGTCTTGACTATTCAGTCTGTATTTTATTTTCTGATTTTTTTGGTCAATATGTAAGACAGAGCATTTATTTGTTGAGATTTGAAGTTGCCATTTGCTTGACCATTCTGATTCATAGTCAAGGTCATTTTGAAGGGTAGCAGTATTGTCTGTGGTGTTGAGTAGCTTTACATCATCAGCGAAGAAAACGCAGTTGCTCTTGATATGATCACAGAGGTCATTTATGTAGAGTATGAAAAGAGTTGGTCCTAGAACACTACCTTGGGGGACACCACTGTTGACAGGTACAGAATTTGATAGGATGCTCCCAATTTTGACCATTTGTTGTCTGTTTGACAGGAATGCTTCTATCCAGTTATGCAGGTGTCCAGAGATACCGTAAGATTTTAGTTTTAGGAGTAGTTTGTTGTGTACCACTGAATCAAAGGCTTTACAGAAGTCTATGTCAGGGGTCGCCAACCTTTTGGACCTCGGGGACCACCAAATTCATAATTTTAAATCCCAGGGACCACTAACTGGTTCTGTGGGATGGCCTAATTTGTGGGTGTGGCTTGGTGGTCATGTGACTGGCTGGGCATGGCTTGTATGTAAATATTATAAATATTAATATAAATATTGAATTTTTTTATAAAAAAAGAGCAACTTTTACCCAAAATTAGGCAAAGCAGGTAGGCAGATTGAGTTGCTCACAGAATCATTCAGTGGTCAATCTATCTGCCATCAGCTAGCTCAGTCTGTCACACAAAAATTGGTTGCTGTGAGTCTGCACTGAATAATAGAACCTTCAGTCCTAAGGGAGGTTCGGCTGTGCTTAAAAGCAGAGCCGAAGATTTAAAGACTAGCTAGAAAGCAAGAAATCCAACCATTTCCTGCTTCCTAGCTAATCTAAATCTCCCAGCACAGCAGAACAGCTGTTGGTCAGAAAAAGGGAAAATAGCAATTCAGCAGGCAAGTTTTCCAGGTAAGGAGTGAGTGGGCGGGGAGGGTTCCCGTGGGCCATGTGGGCAGCACAGCCTTGTGTTTCTGTGCATCCTGGATTAATTGCTTTTGGGGATGCTCTGGGGGTGACATTTCTCTGTGGCCCACCAAAATTTTCTCACGGCCCACCGGTTTTTGCCCTGATCGAGTTGTGTAGTCCATATGTTTTTGCAGTGTAAGAGTTGCAGATTACATGATAGTTTTTTCCTGAAACCAAATTGTTTATTAGATAGTAGGTTGTTTGTTTCTAAGTGGAGATGATGGATTGGTTAATAATTGGTTCCATGACTTTACAGGTGACGCAGCATAAAGAGATTGGTCTGTAATTTTCAACTAGGCTGGGGTCTCCCTTTTTGAAGATGAGGATGACCGTGGCTTGTGACCATAGTTTTGGCAAGGAGCTGGTCCTGAAAGATTTTTCAAAGATTATGTTTACAGGTTCAGCTATGGCAGTGGATAGCTTTTTTAAGAAGTAGGCACATATTCCATCCGGTCCAACAGATAGAGATGGTTTTAGATTGCGTAGTGCTTTTTCAACATTGTCTTCTGTAAAATCGATATGTATTAGATCATTGTAGTTGTCTGTCGTTCGACTAGAAAATACTGGGCATAATCCATTGCTGGTTACAAATATTGAGCCAAAGAATGTGTTAAAGAGGTTGGTTTTAATAGTGTCGTCATTGCAGTCTTTACCATTAGGTCCTTTCAGGGGTGGGATGGACCTTGAGTCTTTTAGTTTGTTGTTTACAAAATTGTAGAAAGCACGGGTGGAATTGGTGCGTAGAAGGTTTTCTTCTTGTTTAATGTGATAATTGGTGCATTCAGTTTTTATCTGGTGGCATAAATTTTTGTATCGGTTTTTGAAGTTGGCAACGTGACCAGATTTGTTTTTCCGCCAAAGTGATTTCTTTTTGGATTGAAGCTTCCTTATTGTTATGGGTAATTTGTTTTTTCTAGTTTTGGGAGTTGTTAATGGTACATATAGTTTGATGACTCTTTTGATTTCAAGTAAAAATATGTTGTAATGGTCTTCTACAGCATTGCATCTAGTGAATAGAAATTGCCAATCAAGGGATGAGGGATCGTTGTTTATAAGATCATATTTGCCTTTTTTGAAGTTATAATTGGGGATTCCGTCGTTGTGATGATTTTTGTGTGGACGTATGTTGAGACAAAAGTTCATCATCTTGTGGTCACTGTTGGAAAAGGGTTCTTTAATTTGTATTCCGTAAATTGAATTCAAATTATTGCAGAAGATGAGATCGAGGCAGTTGTTAAGTCTAGTGTTGTTTGTTACTAGTTGTTCTAGTTCCAGATTTGTTACTGCATTGTATATGGTTGCATGTGTGGGTTCAGTTGTACATTCGTTAAGGGTCCAGTTAATATGAGGTAGATTGAAGTCACCAAGAAAGATAAAAGCGTGTGGGCAGTAGTGTATTTAGCTTGTTTGCATGTTCGATGTCATCATCAGGGGCTCTGTAACATAGTAAGAACCGAAATGTGATATTTAAGAACAGTTCATAGACAATGAGCTCCTGGGTAACTTGGAAGTTTTTTAGATGTAGGGACTTTTTATAGAAGATAGCAAATCTACAGATTTCACGATCTGATTGGTAAACATGATAGTTTCTTACTGTGGTAATGGAATCAGGGAGAGATGAGTGAGGTTGATCTCAAAAAATTAAGCAATTGGATTTGAGTAGTATTTAAGATGGGAAATCCCCTTCATGGATCACTGCCTTGTCATGGCAAAGGAGCTTGTGTAGCTCAATGAAGTTATGAGCGATGCCATGCAGGGCCACCCAAGATGGACAGGTCATAGCAGAGAGCTCTGACAAAACACAATCCACTGGAGAAGGAAATGGCAACCCACTCCAGTATCTTTGCCATGAAAACCCCGTGGACAGTACAAAAAGGCAAAAAGATATGATGCTGGAAGATGAGCCCCTCAGGTTGGAAAGTGTCCAATATGCTAAAGGACTATGGGGGATGGTATGCAGACAGGAAGACCTGGAGGAACATTGTCCATGGGGTCGCAATGGGTTGGACATGACTTCACAACTAACAACAAGAAGATGGGAAATAATACAGCCATAAGCTAGAGTGGGAGGTCAAAAAAGCAACCCGGGAGACAATTGCAAACTACTTCTATCCTGTTGCCAGGAGAACTATATGAATATGTTGATGAAGTCATCAGGATTCAAGTCTGACTTAAGACTTCACCTTTAATGTCTTCTGAATGCTGTGGGACCATATGCAACCCATATAAGATTGTAGTATCAGTTCAACACTTAGGCCACTTATTTCTTTTATGTTCATAAAAGAAGTGAAAAGTGCTCAAGCATATATTACTTAAGCTTCCTAAAGAAGTTGTGATATGCTGACAGATCTGTAGCTAATTATAATTACATCTCCTCAAATATCCGGGAAACCACAACCATATTTTGACAGTAGATCTCTCAACAGTGGCAGCTTATACATATATGTGACTTCATTATGACATGGCCATTGAATAATGCAATCTTTTTCTTTCAATTGGGCCAATTCAAGTATATTTCTGATGAAAAATAATTATTTTCAAAAATACATGTTGGGAAATTACACAATTTTTTTTTACAAACAGTATGACATAGAACTCTAAATTTCCAGGAATTTCTGAACATCAATTGATAGTTTAAAACAGATAAAATGGAACAAAGAAAAGCAAGAATCAGACAGAATTTATGTATACTTCTGGCAGTCAGACAGAGTATTTTGTGTCTGCTTTAGGACTGTTTGAGGTTCATAACTTCAAAGAAAGAGGTAATCTGTGAACGAATACAGTAAGTTGCTTGCTTAATATAAAGTAAAATGATTGCCACATTTCTTCTTTTATACTGGGCTCAGCCTCTTTATAACTTATTTTTGAAACTGAATTGTTAAAACAATCAATTTACATTAAGCGTGTGGTTCTATACATCAATCTGGGAGTATGTTCCATTGATCTAAATAGCATTCTGAGTAGATTTGCACAAGTAAGGGCTGTAAGCAAACCATAGAAAGCAGTTTGCAGGATTATAAGTGCATTCATGTAAGACTGCTACTAAGTCACAGGCAGTGGGCTGGTTTCAAATGTTCTGCTACACAACCTGGAGGAATTTTCAAAGCAGCTTTTTTCAAAGCAGCTGTTTGATGAGGAGCCAACCAGCAGGATTCCTGAGAGAAGCCCCTCCTTCTATTAATAGAATCTGAGGCATAACAATTGGAAAACAATATCTTCACTCAGCACATTTTTAAAATAAGAACTGATGGGATCCAGCTTCCATGGCAATTTATTTTAGATTTTGATGCAATCTTCTTATTTCTGGATGTAAGGTTGAGTTTGACTATTTAGAGTTAACAGAATTACATTAACTACATATGCTCACAGTCATTTTCATACTAACAGTCCACATATCCACGGACTGTAGTAAAGTACATCTTTAACTTAATCAAAAGTAGTTTCTAAGCAGCCATTTGATTCCCTAGGCAAAAGAAGGCCCAATCCTTCTCTGCTGTGCTGTATAAATGGTTTTCTGTCAATCCTAGCCCTGGGAGATTTATTGCTACATGACTATCCAGCATAGGAATGGAGAATTTAACAAGTATTGTGTGTTTCCTCAATTAGCCATCTATCAACATTGCTATTTATTCTTGAAGAGTTGAGAAAGGCAGTTCCTCCTTTTCTTTGTTCCATTTTATCTGTTTTAAACTATCAATTGATGTTCAGAAATTCCTGGAAATTTAGAGTTCTATGTCATACTGTTTGTAAAAAAAATCTGTGTAATTTCCCAACATGTATTTTTGAAAATAATTATTTTTCATCAGAAATGTATTCGAAGTTGAATTGGCCCAATTGAAAGAAAAAGATTGCATTATTCAATGGCCATGTCATAATTAAGTCACATATATGTATAAGCTGCCACACATTTCATAATATTAATATATGTTATATTAATGTATTGAAAGACAATCCAGCCTATTAGCTGTTGATGCCAGAGGGCAAGAAATTCGATGTTGACAGAGGATTATCATTATTTTTTGCAAATAAGTGAGTGGAAGGTTTTCCTTCTATTCTGACCAACAGGATTCATAGCAGAAAAACATAATTACTATCAAAGAACTGGAAAGAGTCACTTAGGCCACTGAATTCTTCTTACCCTCTTTTTTATTATGGGAAACCAGATGAATCATCCTCTCTACATGACTTCTGCTTGGATATGTCCAGTCAAAGGATGTTTACCATCTCCCTTGGCAATTGGTTCCGCTGTTAAACTCTCTAAAATAAACTCTTTAAATATTAGAATGCTTTTCATTCATCTGGAATTTGCCTTCCAGTAAGATTGTTGTGCCCTGCATTGTAGACCAAAAAAAAAAAAAGATTGGAAGTGATGTATTATGTATTATATTGAAGGTCATAACCTTAAGGTATATATTGAAGTTTAAATAAGAGTTGAATGGATGTAATTAAAAGATATAAAGGTGTCATACTCCAATTAGTAACTACAGGAGAAAATTTGTTTAATGAGAAAAGATAATATGAAATTGAAACAGAACAGACAAAAGTATAAATATAATGTTTTGAATTGAGATGAGATAATCAAAATAAAATTGAGAAAAGAGGGGAAAACTATATAGAAAATGTAGAATAGTGTAAGATATGGAATAGAACAAAAAGGAGCATGAAATTGAGTTTTGTGTCTGTATAAAGAAGTTCAACCCGGGACCATGCTATTTTCAAAAAAGATGTTTTACTTGTATTTTGTATGTGTGAAAACCCAAATAAAACTTTATTTTAAAAAAAAAAGAATCCTTAGCTTTCTATGAGATGCCTCTGGTGATCTTTCCCCTCAATATTCTTTTCTCGGGACTAAACATATTCAATTTGCTTAGTCTCCCTTTGTGAGCCTAATTTTTAAACTCTAATAATCCTTGTTGTTTTTCTTTGCACATGTTCTATGAATCTGCCCAGAACATTTTGTTTTGGGGAAATACCATAAACATCTTGGCTTAACAGGGAGGAACAGTAATAACTGTACTTATTCTTTCATTTATTTTAATTGAGATGCTCTCAATAGCACCAGTAAATCCATTCTTTTCTGTGTTTTTTATAATGTAACTTCTCATCATTTTATATCAGTTCTGTTCTTTTTGAACCACTTATATCCTTCAGTTGTTGAATTGTCATGGTATTGCTATTGTAGTAATACAAAATCAGAGAAGGATCTCAGGAATCATCTAGTCAGAACCTGCTAAAGCATTTTAGATAGATGGCAACTTAGTCTCTCTTTAAAGCAGAGGTCTCCAAATTTGGCAACTTTAAGACTTCTGGAGTTGAAGTCCACAAGTCTTAAAGTTACCAAGTTTGGAGACCTCTGCTTTAAAGACTTGTATTATACCAGGAAATAAAAATTAGGTGGGCTTGAAAAGTCAGCACCTTCTCAAGCTTACTGACATGCTATGAGTCTGTTGGCAATAGATACCAGGAAATGTAGATGAGGCAGGCTTGAAAAATCTGTGCCTTGCAGAATATATCAATGCTACAAATTCATTGGCGATGTTCATTTTGTTATTTGAATTCATAGAGACCTAATCCTAACCTTAACAGATTTCCCCCCAAAGAGATTTTCCCATGTATTCCCCCCCCCCCCGAATATACTGTAGATAAGGTGGGTTCAAAAATTCAGTGTCCTCCTAAGCATGCCAAGATGCTATGGACCTCATGGTAATGTCCCTTTTGCTCTCCAAGTTCATGGAGACCTAACCTTAACCTTAAGTGGAATTTTCCTTGTACTTTATCAGGAAACATAGACAAGGCAGGCTCAAAAATCTACTGCTCTCCTAAGCATATCAATGTGTTACAAATCCAGTGGTGATGTCCATTTTCCTCTCTGAATTCACGGAAGCCTATCCCTAACCCTAAGTGAATTGGCCCCCAATGGAATTTTTCCAGAAAACATACGTATGGTAGGCTTAAAAGTCAATGTTCTCTTTAGCTTACCGATGAGCTACAAATCCATTGGCAATGTCCATTTTTCTGTCTAAATTCAAGTAGACCTTACCTTATCCCAAAGTGTAATTGCCTCCCTGCAAAAGGATTTTCTAATGTATTTTACCAGGAAACATAGATAAGGGAGGGCTCAAAAAGTCAGTGCCCTCATAAGCATATAAATACACCATTAATCCTTGCTGACGTCCATTCACCCCAATGGGATTTTCACAAAGATTTTATTAGGAAATGTAGATCATGTGAGCTCAAAAATTTATCAACCTCATAAGTGTAGTAACAAATGCATTTTCAATGTCCATTTTGTACTCCAAATTCATGGAGACCTAACTCTAACCCTAAGTGGATTGGATCCAGTGGGATTTTCTCATGTATTTTATGTGGGAATGTAGATAAGGCAGGCTAGAAGAGTCCCCACCCTAAGAATATTGACGCACTACAAATCCATTGGAGAAATCCATTTTGCTCTCCAAATTCATAGAAACCTAAGTCTAACCCAAATTAGATTTGCCCTTTAATTGGATTTTCCAATTATTTTACCAGGAAACATAAAATGAGTAAGAAAAGTTAGTGCACTCCCAACTATATCAATGTGCTATGAATCCATTGATGAGGTCCATTTCACTCTCCAAATTCATGGATACCTAACCCTAATCCTAAAAGGATTTGTCCACCAATGGGATTTTCCCATGTACGGTATTTTACCAGGAATCGTAGATAAGAAAGGCTTGAAAAATCAGTGCCCTCCTAAGCATATCAACTCACTACAAATCCATTGGTGAAGTCCATTTTGCTCTCCAAATTCATGGAGACATAACCTTAATCCTAAATGTATTTGCCTCCAATGGAATTTTCCCATGTATTTTACCAGGAAACGTTGATAAGGCAGGCTTGAAAAAAATGATTATTTCTGGGATCTTGACCTGCATTTTGGAATAGAGCACTATACAGTATAAGACCTAATAAGCATAATGTAATATAATGTAATGCTTACTTACAACCATTTATTTAGTGATCATTCAAAGTTACAATGGCATTGTAAAAAGTGACCATTGCAGCATCCCATGGCCATGTGATCAAAATTCAGCCGCTTGGCAACTGACTCATTTTTAGAAGGACTGCAGTGCCACAGGGTCAGGTGATCACCTTTTGCAATCTCCTAACAAGCAAAGGCAATGGGGAAGCCAGATTTACTTTACAACCATGTTAATAATTTAACAACTGCAGCAGTGGCAAGAAAGGTCGTTAAATGGGACAAAATTCACTTAATAGCTGTCTTTGGCAATGGAAATTTTGGACTCAATTGTAATTATAACTCGAGGACTACCTGTGTAATGGGGTGTGTGATATCATATGATGTTGATGTATGATCAGATTCAATCTTTGTGTCCTTGTTCAAATACATTTTTTGCTGTTAGTTGCGAAGTCGTGTCTGACCCATCACGACCCCATGGACAACATTCCTCCAGGCCTTCCTGTCCTCTACCATCTTCTGGAGTCCATTTAAGCTCACACCTACTGCTTCAGTGACTCCATCCAGCTACCTCATTCTCTGTTGTCCCCTTCTTGCCCTCACTCTTTCCCACTATAAGGCTCTTCTCCAGTGAGTCCTTCTTTCTCATTAGGTGGCCAAAGAATTTGAGTTTCAACTTAAGGATCTGGCCTTCTAAAGAGCAGTCAGGATTGACTGACTGGTTTGATCGTCTTACAGTCCAAGGCACTCGCAGGAGTCTTCTCCAGCACCATAGTTCAAAGGCCTCAATTTTTTGGCACTAGAGCCTTTCTTATGGTCCAACTTTCACAGCCTTACATTGCAACTGGGAAAACCATAGCCTTGACTATACACAATTTTGTTGGCAGGGTGATGTCTCTGCTTTTAGTATGCTGTCTAGATTTGCCATAGCTTTCCTTCCCAGGAGCAAGCGTCTTTAAATTTCTTGGCTGCAGTCACCCATCCAGATAATGTATTTGCAAGACATGGTCCCAGAAAACCCGTTTTCCCATTATAGCCTCATCTACAGTATTGCATTTTCCTGTTTCAGGAACTGTCAATCTGTTTAGCTTCTTTTTGAGAACTTGGAAGTTCAGTTGATTGGGCATCACTGCTCTTGGCAGTACTGTTTGTCTCTTGGTGATCAGCATGAAATATGTCAATGAGTTTGATGAATCTTGGTAGGTGCTTCATCTCATATTTGATTGGTGCTCACAGGAGACAAAACATTTCATCATCCTTTGATTTGAGCCATCATACATTAGAGACATTCCTCAAAATAAGATGACAGCAATCAATGCTTTTCTTCTTCGTCCTTTCAAACTTCAGTCTCCTATTCAGCCTGACCTTGTTTTTCTTTCCTGGGGACTGAGAGTACTTGAAAGTATTTTTGAATTTCACCAAGGCAAAACAGTTCCTATTTTATTTCTGATTGTCATTCTTATCCACTGGACTTGTTCCTTTGTTTCATTTTTTTCTCTGTGGACTGTTGTTTTCCCTTTTAGCTTTTGTAGTAGTGACTCCTTTATTTGATCTATTACAATTTGATCTATTATTTTATGTTATGAGTTAAACTGTGGTGAGTCACTTTTCCAGTCCTCTTTGCTTTATTTTAACTACTGCTACAAGCTTGCAGTTGCAAATAAATGCCAAGTTGTTTTTCAGGCAAATGCAAGTATTGAAGAGAGCAAATTTAAAGCACATGGAATGACTTTAAAGACAGGTGTGCTTCAGTGAACTTCAAAGAGATTTTGGATCACAGGGTGATTATACACACAAACCTTTCCCCAGAGGATAACTGTTAGAATATGTCTGTATCCTGAACAAAATAGAGTCATATTTGTGCTGCCAAATTGATAACTCACAAGATAGTTGACTGATTGTTAGAAAGTTAGGAAAAAAATAACATGAAAATGGGGGCAAATTAAAATGAATGTCTCCATTTTGTGCATATATTTTTCATTTACCATATGAAACACATAGTGAAGACCTTCCTGTCAGACCTGTAGTTTAAATCTCTTATACTAATATTATAATATATTAAATATTAATATTAGTATAAGTAATATTAAATTATAAACTATATTAAATACTACTAAGTGCTAATCATATATGGGGAAATCACCACCCTTTGCCTGGCCAGAGGTCCAAATTATTTTCAATTTACTCAATTTAAAAACTGCTCCTAAAAACTTAATAATCTCTGGTTTAGTATTATAAATGAAATGATTACCTTAAAGCAAACTCAACTGATTTTTTAAAAGAATTCAGAAAAGAAGGGAAAGTACATTTATATCATATTCCTCTCTTGTATCTTGCAAGCAACAATTCTATAGGAAAAATAATGTCACATAATTTAATAAAGATTCAGGAAGTTATTTTCAGCTGTTCAATTTTTGGACATGTATGCTTTTAATCTCTTAGACTTAATTTTTGGTGAATGTTTTTAAAAACATTCTATTGATTTTTATTTTCCCCAAAGGCGATATCTAATAGTGGGAATACTGTATTACTATAAAGGTCATTTACAGTCCTTCTATAAACTCAGTTATTATAACAGCAATGAAAATATAATCATTTTCACCTGTTTATAGCAGTTTTGATCATTTAAATTCTACACTGATTAAAAATATAATAGCAGTTTACAGTACTAAGGATTTTTCAAATGAATTCTTACTGTTTCTGGGACCAGGTGATTGAGAACATTGATACAGATTTCCGGTAGCATATTAATCAATCATATCTACAGCAACCCACAATGTCAATTCTGCTTTTTTGGTATTTATGTCTGAATAACTGATGAAAGCGTAGAAGTCATAGTATTTTATCATTTGTTCTTTTTGTCCCCCTTGGACACTCATGGTGTACATGCACTATTACTGATAGAAGAGTCTTGGTTTAGCCTGGAGAAGGAGATTGGTTTAGCCTGGTTAGATTCAAGGGTGGGCTTCAAAAATTTTAGCAACAGGTTCTCTGCCCGGTTGCTGGGTGGGTGTGGCCATGGTGGGTGTGGCCTAGTTGGCCTCCTCCACCATGGTGGGGAGGTGAATTTTTGCCATCCCCGGGCTCCGAAGGCTTTCCTCAAGCCTCTGGGAGGGCGAAAACTGCTTCCCCCAAGCTCCAGAGGGGTGGGGCGGGGTGGGCGGGTCCAGCCAGGGGTGGGATTTGGCAGTTCAACGAACCAGGCATATCCCCGGCAAACCCTTAGAACCTGTAGCACCCGTAGCAGCCCACCCCTGGTTAGATTGCCAAATTTCTCAAATCTGTTCAACAGTGATACTTTAGAAAAAATGGATGGGATTGAAAAGAATACCTTCTGGGGCCAGGAGTTCGATTCTGACTGGCTCAAGATTGATTCAGCCTTCCATCCTTCCAAAGTCAGTAAAATGAGGACCCAGATTGTTGGGGGCCATATGCTGATTCTAAACTGCTTAGAGATGGCTATAAAGCACTATATAAGTGATATATAAGTCTAAGTGCTATTGCTATATAATATAAATATATTCTGAAAAACATGGTTTGGGGTAAAATCATCTCTGGATCACAAATGCTATTTACAGTGCTGCTATTGCAATTACCATTGTTACTTAACACAACTGTGATACAAGTGCTAGGTAATAATCATGTAGAACAAGTATTTTCAGTTGTACTTCCTTTCCCCAATTCTCTTTTTCTTCTCTTTGGCCTAAGAGCAGGGGCATCAAACTCGTGGCCCATGGGCCGGATGCTTCACGTGCTGGCCCTACCCCCGCTTGGTTTAACGAAAGGGAAAAAAGTCCCGATACGTCATGTGACACCGCTGTGACAATGCGAGTTTGGCACCCCTGCCTCAGAGAGAATTACAAATGGCATCACCCAAGAGAGGACGTCTCATTTTTTCTTATTTAATGCATCTGTTTCAAAACTTATTTCATTAAATTAAATGTTAATTCTGGGACGAATTACATTTTTATATGGCATAATAATTCAAATGACACAAATTGACATGAATAGTATAATTTACATTGTTTATATAATTATAATATGAAAATTTTGTATCTCAACACAGATGATGAAATATTGCTGTTTAAGAGACGCTGTCAGGATTCCGGTACTTAACCTTATTTAAATCATGGGTCTTGAGCCAAACTTCCAAACCTCAAAAGGGTTTATTGGAAGTTAAAAGGTGCGGCATTGCCTGGATGTAGCCGACTCTGACATACATCATTCATTGTCACCCTTGACCCAGGTTTTCCCGCACCCCCTGGGTGTATCGTAATTCATATTCTCCAATGGGACGCATCCGTATCCAAGAGTCATCAATCATGCTCTCCAGTTAGAATTTTGCAGCAGCAGAAACTTCGGTCACCTAGTTACTATCTTTGAAAAATGTATGGAATGCACTTTTGGTTTGCAAGTTGTTGCACTGCTCCCCCCTTCCCTTTCTGTTGGCAACTCTAAAAGACCATAGAAATATTTTTTGAGTTGACAGACATTCAGGAAGAATGAAGCCTCTTCCCCCGAGATAGTTTGCTAAATAATATTTCACTGTGATTACAGTAAAACAAAAGTATTGTGTGGGTATTAGATGGAGATGTTGGAAAACACATATGAACTTCCTATTTTTAAACATCATTTAGAGGTCTGTATGAGTAAATTGGTTTGTAAAGTCAGTGGTAATATTCTGTCTATAAACACAGCAGCCTCGCGAAATGGATCATACATGTTTTATTGAAGATAAATTCACTAGAAAATAATAGTGTTTATCTCAAGAAAACTACAGTGATTCTGACAGCAACTAGCAGTACTTCAATCAATGTACCTAAATGCTTTCATTTTTCATTGCAAGACAGGTGAAACAAAAATAAATTTTGTGAGAAGAAAATGAGTCTGTAGCCAAGCATTTTACTAAACACGAAGAAGAAAAACCTCACCCTTTCTATCACACATATATAATCCCTCAGTTCAGTTCTAATTCTTGTTTGATCAGTCCTTATTTGTTTACCACAATAATTTCCTTCTTATATTATAGAATATATGGTATAATCATTAAATCAAAGCGGATACAGATAGTCCTTGCCTTACAACCATAATTGGAATTGGAACTCCTATCACTAAATGATATAGTTGCTAAGCGAGCCGTGTCCTATTTTTATGACCTTTTTTTTTGTTGCTATCATTAAGCAGATCACATGATCATTAAGTGACTTCAGTTTCCCCCATTGACTTTGCTTATTAGAATCTTTCCCCCTGGGAAGATTGCAAGCAGCAAGTATGTGACCTCAGGATGCTGCAATCATTGTAAACACGTACTGGCTGTCAAGAAAATGAATTCAGATCATGTGACCATGTGCATACTACGAAGAGCACTCATACAGCATTTTTTTTAGCACTGTTGTAAATTTGAATGGTCATTAAATTAATGGTTTGAGTGGTGCGGTGGCCTAGAGGTGGAGCTCTCACCTCACAATCGGGAGGCTGTGAGTTCGACCTAGGTAGAGGCAGATATTTCTCTCTCTGGGCACACTTAGAATGTATCTGCTGAAAAAACTCATTGGCGACAGGAAGGGCATCTGGCCAGTAAACACTCAGCTTCATTCATTTGCTCCACCTCGCGAGGGGTTATGGGGTCATTGATTAAATGAGGATGATGATTAAATGAATGGTTTAAGTTGAGCACTACTGTATTGTGGTTATACAACCCCTTAAGCAAAATCCGGGAAAATTTTTATATTAAGACTTAACCAGCCTTAATATATATACCACCAGTCAAAATTCAGCAATCTAACTTCACTAGCATGGTTCTCTTTCTAAAAACATTGGCTTAGATCCTTTTGGCTTCATAGGCTATGAGAAACTATGAGAAACTAATCATTTACTTTTTATATTTTTCCTGGATTGCTTTACATTTATTATTTCATTTATTTGTATCTCTTCAAAGTAGCTTAATCAGAACCACAGGATTGCAATGAACAGTAAGATATCAAAGCCCAATAAAAAATACATTAATTTATAAATTTATAAATGGCAATAGCATTCATGAAGCAGTGGCTTTCTTGTCCTAATATGAACTTCATTTTCTCATGCCTTCTGTTATTTTACTATCCCTTGCTTGAAGCAACAATAATTTAAAAGTGTGAAAGCTGCATAGTCTGTATTATCTAGGTTGACCTTTATTCTTTTATTGATTTGTTTCCAGTAAAACCCCAAAACAAACTTCACCTTTAAATTAGTCAAGCCAGCAGTAAAAGAAAATGCAGTCCTTGCCTCCAGCTATACACAGAATATTACCTGAATGATAATACCAAGAAGTATTCCTCGATAGGAAAAATAGCATTACCATTGCTTATCACTCCCATTTGAAGGCAAATCACATTCTGCTCATGTCTTTCCTACCTGAGGGACTTTAAAAAAAGTATTTTATTTGAATAAGTCCAAAATAAGGGCTATGACTTCCATCAACTTAAAATGCAAAAGGACCACTTAGCTAACTCTATAAATGAGGTTTTATTTATGGGAGTTCCTCTATCAGCTACCAGACGATGTTTATTATTCACAGAAGTGCAGATTACATTGCTCTTCTGTTTGGCAGGTTATCTGACAGGTTATCTTTAATAATCTTCAGAGACATATAGAGAACACTTCCTAAATGCTAAAGGAAAAGTTGATGGTTGCAGAATCTCATTCAAATGAAACAGTTTTGAGAGAAACTATATATTCACTTTTATAAGTAACCATATATTTCCTTTTTAAAATGTAATGTGACGTTAAGTTGAAAATCACTATTACCTGGAAATGGTGGTTTTATGAATTGTCATCATAGGTGTTGAGTTCATATTAGATCTTTAAGAAGGGAAAAAATCCATTTAATCAAGCCATGATTCTTCATGACTACACAAGCACATCCATGCAATGGGATTAAAGTCATTTGCTGTTTTCTTCTTCCAGGATGTGGGTTTTTTTTCAACTTTCTACAATAGTTAGCCTACATTCTGGGTGAAATCCCACCCAAGCACTAAGAGGATCAGATCCTGGTTTTCTTTCAAGGCCAGACAAGGACAGCCAGATGCTGCCACGTTTAAGTAGGTCTTTCATTTATTGTGTACTTAAAATATATACTTAAAAAAGGGAATATTGTAAAAAGCATAGGATTAATTCATATTTCTTTCTTGGGCCCTGTTGGTCCTAAAGGACATAGAACTACAAGAGATTTTTTTTATATCATTTTATCTAACGGACAATGCAGACTTTGAACCCTAGGTGAATTTTAAGTTGAGGCTTTACTTCTTTGGTTTTAAAAACAATCTAGAAAGCATAGATCTTGCACTATTTACATTCTGGAGATGGGTACTTAACCTTAACACTAAATGAGATGAGTACTTAACTCTAACCCTAACAATCACCTCCTGCAAGTATATTTATATTCCTAAGATATTATAAAGCAGGGGTGTCAAACTCAAGGCCTGCAGGCCAGATCTGACCCATGGGGTGCTTAGATGTGGCCTGCAGGGCCACCCTGGAAACAACCAAGGATCAGCCTGGAGTGCCTCTGCCAGTGAAAACGGAGCTCTAGAGGGCCGCATACAGCCCTCGCAAACTCTGTTTTCACTGGCAGAGGGTTGCAGGAGGCCATCGCAGCCGAAAACGGAGCTCAGGAACTTGTTTTCACTAGCAGAACGTTTGGGCCATCACAGGCGCTCCTGACATAAGTGATGTTGAGCTGGCCACGCCCACCCTGGCCCCTGAGATCAAACAACCCTGATACGGCCCTTAATGGAATCAAGTTTGACACCCCTGTTATAAGGTGAGTGTGAGTGCACTTTTGTGCTTAATGGATATTCTGTAGCCATGCTATGTCTTGACTAAAGTGGTAGTTTTCAGATGGTGAGTTGTGCCGCAAATAATTGATATGAACCTCCCCTCTCTTCCCTTGTCATTTTAATACATTTTACTAACAGATGAAAATACGTTGATTCAATATTATCACTTTACATTTTAGAAAAAAAAATAACCTAGTGAAGCAATAGACCAACAGAATGTTCAGTATGTCCTCCAGATCACATTGTGATCACATTTCCTATTTATAATGGCTTTATGAATCAGATCCTTGTCATTGCAGATATTTTATTGCTTTAATACTTTCTCTATTTGAACATTTTACAGTGGCTATGTGTACAATGTGTAACCAGGACATATAACTGGGGGGCATTGTTTACATTTCCACCCAGCGAGTTTTATACAGGTTAAAAAATGTTGTAGCTTAATGTGTTCTATACTCCTGACCCATTTGAATAGTTTATGACTCACTATATTTGCAAATCTAGCAAACTGCTTAATTTAGTAACCATGTTAAATGTGTGATGCAAATCCAGCCTAACTGTACTAATAACCATGCGGTTATGAATCTGACTTTTCTGCCATTGGTTTATAAAATTATGTCATATGGGCAGGGGTGGGGTTCTACCAGTTTGCACCTATTCCCTAGAACCGGTTGTTAACATTCTAAGCAGTTCGGAGAACCGGTTGTTAGAAGAAATTACTGGCCTAATCCTGTAAGGAAGGCAGGAAGGAAACATTCTGGTGTTGCTTACAGAAACTGCCTCTCAGTTAACCCTTATTACATTCTTGGCAGGACTAGACTTCCTGTCTCAGGAACTTCTCTGGAGTTTTTTTCCCCTCCTTTGCTGGTACTGTGTTTGTGTGGAGTGACCATTCAAAGTTATAATGGCACTGAAAAAAGTGACTTATGACTATTTTTCACACTTACGACTGTTGCAGCATCCCCACAGTCACGAGAGGCCAGGTGAGGAGATGCATGCCTCGATGTGAGTGAAATTGAGTTGGCCACACCCAGCCAATAACATGACCACCAAGCCACGTCCACCCAGTCATATGATCACCAAGCCACGCCCACCAACTAAGCCACGCCCACAGAACTGGTTGTAAAAAAATTTGAATCCCACCCCTGCATATGGGCATTTCTAAAATGGAACTAAGTTTGAAGGCAAATGTGAAATTTTGAAAGACATATACTGTAAGTAAATCCTGTTTACCCATTCGATTAATAAGGTTTGTTTTAAGCTTGGTTAATGAACCATTATAAATAAGTACTATATTTGAGTCAGCCCATATAGATCATTAAAAAAATTATGAGTTAAAGGCATGGCATAGTATTAGGTATGAATCCATGCTACACTGGTAATGCATTTGCAGTTTGTAGTTCATGAATGGCACTGAAAACTTTTTAAATTTTTTTTTGCAGTTTAACTCATTATCAACTGCCAACCCAGCATGCAAATGCGAGTAGATCAATAGGTACCACTTCACTGGGAAGATAATAGCATTTTGTGATGTTATGCTGGCCACATGACTGTGGAAATGTCTTCAGATACTGCTGGCCTTGAAATGGAGATGAGCACTGCCCCCCACAGTCGGCAATGACTAGTGGAGTAAAATCCACAGGGACTCCTTTTTTTTAACATCATATTCTATATTTCTAAAGGCCAATGATTGAGAAGTCTGGAATATGTACCTTAGAAATCTTTACAGTTAATTCTTCAGGACTGTTATCATTTTTTAGCCATTTATCCATTTTTGTATGTCATATTTCTGAGCAATTTTTGTGGGGGATAAACAACTTGGTAGCAATCAATGTTTGCAGTAAGTTTGAAAAAAAATAGCTTAAAATTTTATATAACTGGTTTTGTTTATGTAACTGAGGTAACAATTGTTTAACAAAGTCTTAAATAAAGTTTCCTACTTGATTCCTGATAACATTCACTTTAGCATGGTCAGACATAATAAAAATGTAATCTCAATTAGAAACTTTAATATACAGTATATAAAGATGGGATTTTGAATTCAGAATATTTATGAGAAGTTTATTTAATTCTGACTACCATAAAGAAGCCTCCAATGAACCTTTGTCATTTTTACAACTATTTTTTATTGGCTACATTTGTACCAGCAAGCGCAGAGCAATATCTGAACATCCCATTCAAGGTTTTTTGTTTTATGACTGTTCCTTCACCTATATAATCTGCGTTTATCAACTTGTCCTTTCTAATAAAAATTCAAGTACTTCCTTTTACAACAACACTGAAGCGAGTTTTAGTTACCCCTCTATTTGTTGAACTTACAGCAACCAACTTGAAAATAAACAAATGCAAAGTAGTAAGGTTTGTACAACTGACGGCAGACCCAAATGCTACTAGGGAGAATAATTGAATATTCAGCTCACAATACAACAATCATACTGATTTATAGAAATTAGTTTACCATGATTCCCTGGTAATTACTTTGGAGACACGGTAGCCATTCATGTTCCCAACCTTTACATCTTGCATCCCTATTTTCTGTCAATGCCTTTTGGTTTCTCCCATTCATCAGCTGTTACTTTTCATTTCATGGCTCAGTGACAAAACTGTCTAAGTTTTTCCCACTTAGACACCAAACCTGTTTTCTTCTTCAGTGCTTTGACTTTCTCAAGGACTCATTTTTTATCACATTAAACATTGCAGGCTAATAAATGTTCTCTCTTTTTCATGATGCGCAGACAAGGATCTGAATCTTAATTATATTAAACTGGATTTCTAGGTAAACACATGGCATTTTTGCTGCACAATACAAAATAAATGACTAGAAAATGCAAGCAGTTTGGTAATCATTCTCAAATCCAACATGCACTTCAATAGTATGCTTGTTTATTTGTAAGTTTTAAGTAAATGTACACAGGATTGCAGTTTTTCAAGAAAGTCTTATGGTCCCTCAACCTTTTGCCAGGCCTAGTAGTAACATTAAAACTAATAGATATCACATAGAGATTACTTTCTTACTCAGCATGATTAATATCATAAGCCAGCCATTAGGAGAAGCAGTAATCAGCGGTCTGACTTCGGATATAAAACTTATATATGACTGGCTCCAAAATTTATTCAAGTGTGTTGTGGAACTGATTCTATATACAACCAGCAATTTAACAACTGGTTTGACCAAAGTGATGCAAACCGGTTGAAACCCACCACTAGGCCCATCCCAGATGTATGTATGCGCAGAGAGGAGAAGAGAGCAAAGGAAAGCAGTAGGCCAGGTCTAAGGGAGAGGCAGACGCAGACGATAGCCAGCCCCTCCCTGGCTGGGAAATAAATAGGAGGGGTTTGGGAGTGGCGGGCTGTTGCAGACAATTGTTCCTTTCTAGTATACAGCAAACAATTAGGATTTCTTGGATAAACCCAGGTTTGTTGGGACTAATTACGTTTGATCTTTTATTTATCCCTGTGAATAAAAGACTGTTACTGCCCTGTTATAAAAAGATGTTGTTTTACTCACGAGTAAACATCTTATCACTACTTGCAAAGGCTGGGTCAGAACAAACTGTATGTATGGAACCAGACTAATATCTGAGAAAGAAGGCTGTAATTTTAATGATGCCCTGATGGCCATAGTTGTCACTAATGTCAGCACAGGAATGAGGTCATTCTTGACATCCCACATATGTTCTATAAACTCTGCCATCTGCATACAGCAATATCTTTGGTTGGGTTGGTCTTGCTTCTTGATGGTTCTAGTGACAGATCTTTGGAGTTCATTGCCCACTCTCTTGCATGAAGTATTGCTAGAAAAAGAAAAATCCATTGCTATGATTCTTAAATATATGCATCTGGGCATAAAGCACCATTGTAACATGGAGAATCGAAATGGAAACCCATTTCCTGGTGAAAACTGAGTATGGTCTTATTCAAGCAAATAGAAACTGCACCAATAAAAGCATAATTGAGGATGTGGTTAAAATCTTACATTCAAGAAAATCTGAGCTGCCTTTACATTAAATTAGAAATGACAATGCAGTAGAAAAGAGATTGAGAGCGTAATAATTCTGATAACAGTGTGCTTTATAAACCATGGCTTTAAAACAAAACTGATCTTTTGTGATTTATTTCAGAAATGAACTTCAGATTCAGATGTTGCTATGCCTGTTCCTAGTATCACATATAACGCCAAGGGAGAAATTAGCATAAACTGCATACTCTCAAGGTAGATATACCTTATTTAGGCTGGTGAAAATCTCTATGCATCTTTCCTATGTTAATCCCAAAAAAACTCTTATACAACATACACACACACCAACATCACCACCCAGGAATAAACAAAACTATTTGCACTATTTTTTTCTTTATTTGTTCCTGATCATTTTCATCCAGAAATGAACATACCATGTATGTCTATACCTGGGCTGTCAAACTCTCAGCTCGCGGGCTAGAGGTGTCACGCGCTGCCCATGCCCGGTTTAGCAAAGGGGGAAAAAGTCCTGATACATCACATGATGCTGCCATGACGCCATGAGTTTGACACCTCTGGTTTATACCATTTATATTAGCAACATCAGAATTATATTTGTTATAATTGAGTGAAAGAGAAAACGAAAATGTTAAAAACTAAGATATTAAGAGTTATGCTGATGGCAGCAAATATATATGTAGTCCAGACCTGGAAGATTAGTATCCCAGTTTTAAACTTTTGGTACTTCACTCTTTAGAAATATTTATTGAAAAAAATCTGTCAGTCGGTCTGTTTTTCTTAAGAATATATAGTAATATATGGTTGATGCAATGACTATTGCAAAATAGCAATATATAAAATAGAAGGTTTGAAAAATAGCTTCTCGTTTGATATTCAGAATCAATTAAAATATATTTGACCAAGTGATGATATAAATTTTGTGGAAGGAAAATGTATTGAATCAGCAATTTTAAATTGTTGACTTATTGCAGATTATTTGGGTGAAAAATGCATTTCTTGGTTGAAGTTATACTGAATCTTTTTCTGAAACTTTAATTAATAATTTCTATCTATCTTACTCAGTGGTGGGATTCAATTTTTTTTTTACTACTGGTTCTGTGGGCGTGGCTTTGTGGGCATGGCAGGGAAAGGATACTGTAAAATTTCTAGTCAGAGGTGGTATTTGCTGGTACTCCGAACTACTCAAAATTTCTGCTACCGGTTCTCCAGAACTGGTCAGAACTTGCTGAATACCACCTCTGATCTTAGTACCTGAAAGTTAAAAGCAGGCATTGCAGAATCTGGACTATTTGGTTGCTCTGGTAATGATGACAGCCTTTTAAACTTTGGAACAATGATGTCTGAATTTCTTGTTGATCCACAGCTGTCAAAAGCTATTTTAGCTTCATGTAAATTTGATTGCTTCTAGAATTGCTGTTATAGCAACAAGTACGCTTTAAACTCTTGTGACTCCCAGAATATCTATAAATAACTGTTGATAACAAATTTTTAAAAAGTTGGTTCATAAACGATTAATACATTTTCAATAGGAATTCTAGCCTTATTATTTGATTGTCATAAACATTGCTTCTACTTGTGTAAACTGACCTGAATTAAAATATACCTTAAAAATGGCATCATTTACCATTAACAGTTTCTTCATTTCACAATGTATCCTATCAATTCATCAATCAAACATTTCTTTGATTATCTATTTTATACATATTGGATGCTTAAAAATGACATTTGTAATTAATGCAGTCTGGAAATGTAGGTTTAACTTATGCAGGTGTTTGACATAGAAATTCAGATTGGGTAATGTGACTTCATTCACAATATCTTTAATGAAAATACAATTGTACAATTCTACAGATGCTTGTCTATATTATATTGTATGGACAACTGATATTGGATTTAATCCGATATAATAAAAGACTGGCAGTATAACTGCACATATTTCAAAGTGCAAATAAATTTTATTGATAGGAATATAGCTTGCTTTTCACAGTTGTAGCTACGTACTATTTAAGTATCTTTGTCTCATAAAGATAAGTGATAAGCACATTTCTTCTTGATAATATTTCAAATGAAAATTGAGAGCTTTCATAAAATGGATGTATACTCTTTGCCAGCATCCTAATACATGTGGCATTTTAGAAAAAAAGATTTGTGCATTCTATTTATATGCAAGAATCTTTTTCTGCGAGGAATAAATACATTATTTTACCCTGCTAAATCAGCACACTTAAATATAGCACTGTTTTAGACAGTTTTATTAAACCGACTAGAAGTTTCATTGTCACTAGTACAGATGGATGTATATGATTTTAACAATTGTATTTATCCAGCTTTAAAGCCAGGTGTTTGGGGAGCAATGTTTTTAAATAAAACAAGGACCAGTCAATAATAAAATAATAAAACTTTGCTATATATCACTACGGAATTTACAGAATATCAATGGAAAAACTAAATTCTGTAAGAGCCTAACAAGGCAAAATCAATATAAGAAGGCAATAAAACTATATGAGGAGGAGGAACAGTAAATAAGGAACATGAATTTTGCTTAAGTGATATAAGGGTGTCCAATTTTATTGTGACTTTTAGATTGCAATACTACTACACTGTTCTTGCCACCTTTGTTAAGTGAATTGCAGCAGTTGTTAAATTGCTAATATGGTTGTTAAGTAAATCTGGATTCTCCATTGACTTTGCTTGTCAGGTCACAAAATGACTCCTGAACACTGCAGCTGTCATAAATATGAGTTAAGCATGTACATCACATGACCATTGGGATGCTGCAATGTTTATAAGTGTGAAAAATGGTCGTAAGTTACTATTTTCAGTGCCATTGTAACTTGAACATTCACTAAATAAAGTATTGTAAGTCAGGGATTACCTGTATAGAAATTCTAAAATAAAAGTATAGGATGTTATGACAAGTAGTAAGAAAAACATATGAAAAGGGTTCTTTTAACACATTTCTTAAAGTAAAATAATTATGAATTTGTTCAGGAAATTTCTGCCATAGAGACATGCTGGAACAGAGAAAAAAGATGCTTGATAACTACATGATACATGGGCCATAGATTAAAGAGAGAGAGAAAAATAAAGAGAATACTTGTGTAAAATAACAAGTCCAAACTATGGAGATTCTTCAAAAACACAACTGTAAAAGCTAAATATTACATAAAACAAGATAAAATGTAGCACTGCATTTAATTTTCTCTATCTTGTGACCAGGTTTAATCAATGAAGGCTGTGTATATGCTGATTATTGTACTCTCTGGCATATCAGTCTTATACATACTATAGTTATTAAAAAATTAGAATTCACTGTGATTTGTTCAAAAATAATTCCACGTATCAGTGATAGGCAACATGTAACTCATTAGAAATGGCTAAAGTCTCATTGCTGTGGGTAATGTAGAGCAATAGTGAGCACTAGAAGGTAATTTTACATTTCGAACGTCAGGTAGCCTATCCTGGCAATCTCAATTAATTTCATAAATGTCTTCTAGCAGTTGATATAATAAATCTACAATATATTCAGCATGCAGAAGTCAGTAAGAAAAGTATGCAGCAAATAAATATTGACAATTATTTAAAAATCCCGATTGCAGTTTTAAATGACAACTCACAGCATATAAAGATCTTGCAGATATATACCTGACATTTACAATATGAAGGAAACTTTGAAAGAATGCAAACTATTTTATTAAAAAAATGTCCATTTATGACTCAAATGTCAACGTCTTACAGGACGACTTCATCCTTCAATACAGTTTGCATAGAAAATGGTCTAGACAGAAAGGTATTCTTTGAACTTCTCCATGACGGCACTCATCCTGTCAGCAGGGACTACCATCACTGTTCGTAAAGGCTTCATAGGTGTATCTTCAAAAGACCATCTGCCTCCCAAACATGAGTCACTTTCTTCTTCTACTGAATAACTGAATTTCAGCCCTGATTGCTATTTAAAAAAAAGAAAAAACAAAACTAAATTGATTTGGATTATTTCTCAAGTGGAGAAAATAGTATACAATTAGAGAATACAAAATTAAATAGCAAGCAAGACACTTAATGAAAACCAGCTATAACTGAAATTCCTGATCAGAAGATTTGGAACTGCCTCCCCCTAAATCAGGGTATAAGTCATAGCAGTGCAAACAACATTAATTACCATTCCTCTGTTAGCCAAGCATAAGGTTAAACAGTTGTTTCAGATTTAGAACAGTGGAGCATCCAGCTCTAGAGATCAATTCCAAAACTTTTCTATTCAAGGTAGATGCTTCTTAACTAGATCTGTAATGGTAATCAACAGAATAAGGACACAGGACCTAAGGGTAAGTTGTCAAATCATACATGGTAAACCCATGTATGGCAGTAATAAGTCACTATGGCAGTAATACATTTATTGTCTATATTCAAGAATATTGTCTATATTCAAGAGTAATTTCATAGTAGAAACAAAAAGCTTAAACCACAAAGCTGCAACACTTCCTAAAGTTGCTGGGAATCAGGCAGTGTATACATGTAATAAGTAAATGTGTGAATTAAAATGCACTTGGGAAATTGAACTAAACAATAGTTTCACCTCATAGAAAAATTCTTCTTCGGCATTTGAAAACATTAGCTCCGCTTTCTGGTGGGTACCACTTCCTCTTTTTTTAGCATTCTTCTTATTGGTGTAAGTCTTGCTAATGAGAAGGTAGAAGTAGCATTTGCCACAAGGTTTGTTTGTACGCTGAGCTTCTGCTATTTCTTTTCTAGAAGTGAACAAGTTAATTACATTAAAAATCAGGGGCAAAGCACTTCAGTTATATAGCCAGCCCTCATCCCACAAACTGTAACTACAGTAACATTTTAACACTTAGAAGAAAATGCAGTTGTTTAAATGTTTTCTCCAGCTATTGTACGACTCTGAAAACTACATAATTCAATTTGCCTGCAATATATTGCTAAATATTTATGTTCCTTGCAAACAATATTTCCACAATCAAGTAAAATAATCCATTCACAATAAATTGGAATTAAAGGCCATATTAGACAATATTAAAATGCTGGGCTTCATTTCTCTGGCCTGTTCTTTACGTGTATTTTCTCTTTTTGCCTCCTATTCTAGATATTTCCATTTAAATAAGGTTTCAGAGGTCATCCAAGGATAAAAATTACAGTTCAAAAATGATTTGGGAGAAGCACTTACTGTAGTTGCTGGTGCATAGGCAGAGCAATCTGGGGAGGAACATTAATGAATCTTTCACTTAGTAGGAAGCCCACAGGCTTAGTGGTGTCACTTAAAAGCTTATCCAGCTGCTCAACCAAATTCTGTTCACAGTTCTTTTCACATTGACTTAAGACCAGTTCTTTAATTTGCTCAGCACATTCAGTACCCTAGGAATCAAAAGACAGATAGTTTTTTGTGGTACAAAATAATTGTTTACGTAAGGCAACTTGAAAAAGCAAATTACTGGGCATTTTTTCTTTAGACATAGGAAAATTGCAGCTTTTAATAATTTGAAAGGATTTCTTTTAAAATTATCCATTCAATTCTCTCAACAGAAATGCTCAAACTTTTTGTGTCATTCACCCTTTTGTCTGGTGAAGCCTAGAGACTCCTTCCCAGAAAAATGTATTAAAATAAAATACATATAGACTGTACTACAAAGGAAAATGATTATACAGTTATGAAAATATTAAAAAATATCAAATATATGGTATAGTAGTATATGTGAAAATAAAAACGAATGTTTTTCTCAATCCTAATTCATAGACACCCCCCTCCACTCTCTGAAATCTATTCATGGATTCACAAAGAGACTTACTTTCCATTCTAGCTCAGCCACAAAGCAGCTATATGAATTGAAATCCTAATAAAAATATGAAATGCTTCCAGCCTAGATTAATTCAACAATAGTAACAAACCAATGCCTAACTTCTACCTTAAATGAAAATATGCCTGAAATAAAAGTAACCTCATTATTTGAAAATTCCAACAAAAAACATAACTTAGCATTATTAACCAGTTCTTTGTTAAGATTTTCTGTTGCTACAAATGAGAATAACCATTTCAAATCTCAAGGGTTAACATTATTACAATAGACAACTTACATGAGGTCATGTTTTTAACTATTTTCTAGAGCACCAGGTACCCCAAAAGCAGACTAATGATATAATGCAAGCAGTTATAAAGACAGCTGGTGTGTTATGCTTGATAATTAAAGGGAATCTAAAGACTTATATCTCGTTTTTCTGAATAACTGAAAGAAGCTGTGTCTTCACAAATTTTGGGTGCAGTGGTTCTAGTTACAGTAATCATTTCTAACCACTTGTGCAGCCACCAAAGTTATGATGCTGTTGAAAAAAATTGTTTTATGCTTATGACCATTTAAAGACCTTGCAGCATTCCTCAGTCAAATAATGTCCCTTCCGGTCAGTAAGCCTTGTCCTATGCCTGACCTATAGTTCCCCCTCCCTTTGAAGCTCAGAGTGGAGAGAAAGGGAATGTAAGAGAGTATAATGTTTGCTCTTCTACATAGTGAAAACAATGATTTTTCCAGCAATATGATTGCATGGGGGAGGTAAGATCAGGTAAAGAAGAGATCGGCTAAAGAAACTGCTTGTCTCTCCCTCATCTCCCCAAGAGATATTAGAGAAAGGAATTTCAAGA